>NC_090854.1:3260000-3375000 GCF_024217435.2 Syngnathus scovelli | reverse complement strand
TGAGCACATTTTCTGAATTGTGCCCCTCCCGTCACTCTGGTTAGGTTGGCATAGCAAAAAGTGCTCTTGGGAGCTTTAGAGTGCCGAGTTGATCTCGGCACATGAAGACATGACCACCTGCAACGTTTGGTTTAGGTTTTATAAGCATTTTTAATTTTATTGCTTAAATTGCATTTTCTCGACAAGCTGAGCACGTTTTCTGAATTGTGCCTCTCCCGTCACTGTGGTTAGGTTGGCATAGTAAAAAGAGTAGAGTGCCGAGTTGACCACTGCGCATGGAGAAAAGAACATCTGCAGCGTTTGGTTTAGGTTTTAGGCACATTTTTAATTTTATTTCTTAAATCGCATTTTTTCGACGAGCTGAGCACGTTTTCTGAATTGTGCCCCTCCCGTCACGCTTCGACATACTTTTCAAAGTCAAAGTCTCAAAGTCTCCTTTATTGTCAATTCCTCCGCATGTCAAGACACACAAAGAGATCGAAATTACGTTTCTCACTATCCCAGGGTGACAAGACAGAGTTCACAACGCACATACAAGTAAACAACACAGGAAAATTAAAACAAGATGAAGAACAATAAGAGTGATAGCACGCTAGCCGCTTCCGATGCACAGCAGAGTCCGGAAAGATGACAGTCAACCAGGCCACTGTGAACACGAGCACACAGCAGGCACGCACTGTCCGGTTAGTGGATCCTATCAGGCGAACTCAACCCATCTTGTCGTCCCGCGAACGAACGTACGCCAGGATAATGGAAGGCACGGCTAGGCGAGCTGGGTTGGCCGCAAACCTGGCCCGACGTCTCCGCGCTGGCCCCTCTTCTCTTCTTGTTTACATTCACTGAAGCTAAACGCGTACAACTTGAGACGTCATGAGACGTCACTTACGGCTGGCGGCTCGGTGCAGTCAAACTCGTCTGTGCGGCAAATTTAAATTATATTTTTCAGAGCAACAGCTTCCTTTTCGTTGTTTCGAGCGTCAATTTATATTTATAAGCCCATAAGCTAACTAAAACCGATTTATACATATACCAGTGTCTCTAGCCCTTTAAATGGGCACTACAATGGACTACAAGAGTTGCAAAGTACAGATGAAGAACAGTCCTTGGCAGATTATATGATCAGGATGCTCAAACTGTGTCAAAGACAAATTTACTGCCGCCTGATCTTTCCTCCTCACAGGTCGACAACCCCATCAATCTCAATGATGGTGAAGCGAACAACGATCCCCACTTCGCTAGGCAAGGGGATGTCCCGGTGTCTCTGCTGTCCTAGTAGCAACGGGGATCCATATGCCAGATGGATCCTCTGCTGCGTTGTGGTTGGAGCGTGCTACGGTCTATGGATTCATCTGAACAGACCAAGTGGCAATATTGACCGTGGAAAACGATGGTCACACGATGAGAACTTTGTACCATGTTTGTTACGTGTGGTGTCCCGCAGGGCTCGGTACTCGGACCGATTTTATTTAATATTTATATGATTCCGCTTGGGGACATAATACGCAAATATAATATTAGTTTTCAATGATACGCGGATGACACCGAATTATATATGCCCTTATCGATGACAGATCCGCGGGACTGTTATAATCTCGAGGCTTGCCTTGCGGAGATCAAGCAATGGATGTCTCTCAACTTCCTTCGTCTTAACCCAGATAAAACTGAGATGTTGATAATTGGTCCTACTCATTATCAACACTTATTTAAGGAAACCACTATAACTAGATAACCGTACTATCACTCAGAGTGATATTGTAACTAATCTAGGGTAATATTTGACCAAACGCTCTCCTTTCAAAAACACATTAAGAATATAACCAGGATCACCTTCGTAATATTGCCAAGATTCGTCCGATCCTCTCGACCGGGGATGCGGAAACTATTATACATGCGTTCGTCACGTCGCGCCTGGACTACTGTAATGTATTATTCTCTGGTCTTCCTAAGTCCAGTATCAAAAGTCTACAGTTAGTACAAAATGCCACTGCGAGGCTGCTCTCACGGTCAAGAAAATTTGATCACATTACCCCAATATTAGCCAACTTACATTGGCTCCCGGTCCATTTAAGATGTGACTTCAAGGTTCTTCTACTAACCTATAAATCACTGCATGGCTTAGCGCCTTCATAGCTCGTCGTTCCTTATGTTCCGTCTCGTAATCTTCGTTCGCAAAACGCTAGTCTTTTAGTTACACCGAGGGCCAAGAAAATGTCTGCAGGTTCTAGAGCATTCTCTATTCGGGCTCCAGAGTTATGGAATGCCCTACCAATGGATATTAGAACTACTACCTCAGCAGAAACATTTAAGACACGTTTAAAGACACATTTCTATGAGATGGCCTTTAACTAACTTGTAGTGGCTGATTCGGCCGGAGTTTGTTTTGTTTTCTCTGCCCACCCCCTCCCTGGCTGGGGAGGGGGTTAGGTGGCGCAAAAGCTGATAGCGGCTAGCTGGATTCTCGGGGACCAATTCAAGATGAAGAAAGTGCAGCTCAACCTCCTTGAAGACACTGCCAGGACAATCGAGGGCACCTCCGACATCCATTTTATCATTGATTTTCATATTATGTATTACTTGTGCCCTCCCTGCATCCATTACAACCTGGTGATCCTGAAAGGGGGATCCTTCCATCTGTGGTCCCTTCTCAAGGTTTCTCATTTTCCCCTGGCAGGGGTTTTGAGTTTTTCCTTGCCCTTTTGGGAGCTTAAGATCAGAGGATGCTTTGAGAATAATTGTCAATTTTTGGCTATGTGAAGCCCTTTGAGACTGTTTGTGATTTAGGGCTATACAAATAAACTTGACTTGACTAACTTTGAAGCCATACGAAACCAACACTTGGTACCGGTATGTAACGGTTACTGTGAGAGCTCACACACAGGAGGGACGTTATGTGTGTTCGAAACTCACCCCTTCGTCCACGCAAGTTCACTTGGAGGCCAGAGCATTGAATGTCACTGACGCGAAATGTATGGCATCCATTGGAGGAGTTGGATATCAACACCGAGCTGTCAGTCAGTGAGGCCGACCCTTCCCGCCCTGGACTTGCAGACGGTGCCTATGATCAGCTTTTCTGGGCAAATCTCAATGTGACTGTTAGAGGATGAACAATACCACAAGTGGCCTACACAGAGAGACCAGCTGGAGTGAATTACACATGTTACATCCAAGGTAACAGGACTCACAAATGTATTAACGACAACTGTTCTCCAGGAGGAAACTGGATGGGAGCTTTGGACATCACAGTGTTAGTATAAGAGAGCCATTTCAGATGGTGAGGGCTCTCTGACCAACATGGCTGCACCATCGAACGGAACATACTTCATACAGAATGGCTGGTGGCTTTGTGGTCACAAGGTTATCCAATGCTGCCGGCCAACTGGACAGGAGTGTGTGCACCAGTGTGGGTGACAGAGCACACCTACAGAATACAACATCATTAGCTGACGAAAGCACACAACTCTTCTGGACGTCGGCGCAGGGCGGTTGTAACCTTTGACCCTCATGACCCTGTCTGGGGTGCGAATGTTCCAGACGACCATAAAGTATGGTCCGTCAGAGACAAAGTTGTTCATGCGCTTTTTCCTTGGATCAGAGTTGGGAAACAATCACTCTTCATCGAGACACTGAACTATCGTTTTCAATCCTTTGTGAATCTCTCACTGCAAGTCAACGATGGACAAAATAGAGAGATTCAGGCTATTAGGCTGATGGTCTTGCAAAACAGGATGGTTCTGGACTTGTTGACGGCAGCACAAGGTGGTGTGTGCCACATCATTGGGACTTCCTGTTGCACATAGTACATACCGGGAGAAAACGCACATCAACGACGCCATGAATTTACTGAAGAATTTACAGCAGGCCATGTCAAATGACAAAGTCCCACATCAATGGGATTTCTTTTCATGGCTATTCTCTGGCAACTGGTGGCAACTGCTGTTGAAATTTGTGTCTCCTGTGCTTGTTGTGCTGGTGTTGTGCTTGTTTACGACCTGTGTTATCCCATGTTTGAAGTCTGCTGTGGCAAGGGTTGTGTCTTCTGCCGTGGCACAAGTACATACGTATACAACTTCTTAGACGTGACGGATGTGATAATGATAATGAAACGTGGATTGCGTAGATGCTGTTCTGCTGAGCATGTTTTCCAGAAACTGGGTGATTTGACCATCGAAAATGCTTCGCAAGTGATGGATACAGTGATGTACTGTTTCTGTGTTTTTCTTTTTTTATTGACAGCATTCTGGTCGCCTAAGGCAGAGGGACCGTGTGAGACTTTTCCTGCTAATAACATCTGGCCAGCAGGTTTTTCGCTTACACAATAAGTTTGATCTGGGGTATGGAGGGAAAACCTCATCTTCACTGGAAATTGTTGCTATCATTGTTTTTTATTTTTTATTTTTGCTATTTTTCTTTCTTTGTTATATTTTCTTGTTTCGTGTTTCAAGGCTGCCACCATCGTTCCTGTGCCGAAGAAACCTGCACCGTCCTGCTTCAATGACTACCGCCCTGTGGCACTGACGCCCATCATCATGAAGTGCTTTGAGCGGCTGGTCATGGAGCACATCAAGTCCGTTCTCCCCCCCACCATTGACCCTTTCCAGTTTGCGTACCGTGCCAAGCGGTCCTCTGAGGATGCCATCTGCTCTGCCCTCCACTCGGCCCTCACCCACCTGGAGAGAAAGGACTCATATGTGAGGTTGCTGTTTGTGGACTTCAGCTCTGCCTTCAACACCATTGTGCCGCAGCGACTCATCCGCAAACTCGACGAGCTGGGCCTCAGTACCTCCCTCTGCAACTGGATACTGGACTTCCTCTGTCAGAGGCCTCAGGTGGTGCGTGTTGGCGACAAAATCTCCGCCAGCATCACGCTGAGCAGTGGGCCCCCCAGGGCTGCGTGCTCAGTCCATTGCTCTTCACCCTGCTGACGCATGACTGCACTGCGACCTACAGCGACAACCGCATAGTGAAGTTTGCTGACGACACGACTCTGGTGGGTCTCATCACGAATCGCGACGAGACTCGGTACAGGTCGGAAGTTGACAGTTGTCAGTTCTGCTGACCACGTGATGCAGGGACAACAACCTCCTGCTGAACGTCAAGAAGACCAAGGAAATCATTGTTGACTTCCGGAAGGGTCACACAACACACCTGCCGCTGATCATTGACGGTGCTGTGGTGGAGAGGGTGAGCTGCACCAAGTTCCTGGGGGTGCACATCAGTGAGGACCTCTCCTGGTCCGCAAACACCTCGTCACTGGCAAAGAAAGCTCAGCGCCGCCTGTACTTCCTGCGGAAGCTCAGGCGTGCATGTGCTCCCCAGGCAGTCCTGTCTACATTCTACCGTGGGACCATTGAGAGCGTCCTCACCAGTTGCATCGCTGTGTGGGGTGGTAACTGCACTGAACAGAACTTGAAGGCCCTGCAGCGCATAGTGAATACGGCTGGTAAGATTATTGGTGCTTCGCTCCCCTCCCTGAAAGACATTTACACCTCTCATCTCACCCGCAAGGCAACCTCGATTGCCAGAGATGTGAGTCACCCGGCTCACTCTTTGTTTGACCTTCTGCCCTCTGGGAAGAGGTACAGGAGCCTGCGCTCCCGCACCACCAGACTCGCCAACAGCTTCTTTCTCCAGGCTGTTAGGGCCCTGAACTCGCTACCCCCTTCTGCGTAGCGTGCGGCACTGTTGCGCTATTTTCGGGAATGTCTGCTGTACGCGCACTTGCTCCTTTTTTTTTCTGCTCCTCTTATTTATTTATTTATTGTTGTGTTATTTATTCATTATTTATTCAGCACACTTTTGTTATACTTGTTTACTTGTTTGTCTGTTGTGAGCCATGTCTTGTCACCGTGGGATAGGGGGGAACGAAATTTGGGTTTCTTTGTGTGTCTTTGGCATGTGGAGAAATTGACAATAAAGCTGACTTTGACTTTGACTTTGAAAACATAAATTAATATTTGTCAAAGGGAACATTATCAACACTGTTTTTCAACAATTCAAACAATGCATCACTGCACTGTGTAGAACACAGCATGTGGGAAGAAGTATTTACTGATGCTGCTTTCACTCCACTTCCCAGGTCATTATACAACTCCCCTGCCCAAGAGAATCCTCTCAAAGTAAAAGTCTTCTCTTTTAACTCCAGACTGGAGGGAAATTCAAGCAAGGCAACTTCTTTGCAACTGCTATCAAGGTCAGTGTCAATCCACACAAACTCTCCCAGATTGTAGCTGTAAGTGACATTCCCTGAACACAAAGCCTTGCCTGTACTGATGTCCTGTGTTTTGAATGCAGAGGCACACTGGGAAGGAATTTCAATTGGCCTGAGGCAGAGAGAGTCAGGAAGGCTGAGTCCCTCTTCAGCAGCAGTCTGAAGATAAGTCATGCCAAAGGCCTACAGGACCTTTCGGTGGAACCGCTAAACCTCTCCAGTTTTCAACTGCACTGTCATCCATTGGAAGACTGTTAGTCGATGCATCTGGCTCCCCTCCAGGATGAGATTTTTTTTCCCTTTTGTTTACTACTTCAGTTTGAGAAGTAGTGCAGACATTTTTAGGCTCTTTGTCAGTCGTGGCATCACACACATCCTTTTTACTTTTTTGTTTTCCGGAGCAAATCCGCATGTTTCCCTCAATGAAGGAAAGATGACAAGCAACAAACCGGCCCACACGAATGGGTAGGCTTTCATGCATGAAAAGGCCTTTTTTTAATGTTTTTGAACTCTGCTTCAACAGCTGCAGAACTTGCAGTGATGCGAGTGATTTTAAAGAGAGGGACAATTATTGCTGTCCAGAGTGGCAAGTAACTTCCAAGTCTTGTTATGTGGGGAATAATAATAATAAAGGAAGTGGATGTTGTCTCGATCCTCACCAGCCATGGCAGTGACCTACTCTCCTCACATACTTCTGTCACCCACTGTCGGACATTAGTCTGGATGTACTGATTTAATGCATTACCTGGTTCTTGTCCCTCAACTTCCTCATCTGAAATGGGGACAAATTCTTCTGCGATTTGCGCTCTCGAGTATTTCTTGCACTTTTCTGATGGGATAGGGGCTCCAGAACTGTCATTACCCTCTGTTTCACTCAGTGCCACAATAGTGATAGCACGAAGAAGTTCTTTTGCATGTTGCAAACATTGTGACTTAAGAAGCTGTGCTATTGACCTGACAAAGAAATCCTTAACACAAGGTCTTTTGTTTTTAAGGCAGTCCCATCGGCAGATCATCTTAATGCAGTGTGCTATATCTACCCTGACAAAACATGGGGGTAGATGTCCAGGTTGATTCCCACGTAAAATGTTAAAGCACTCATTGATGTAGCTCTTCAGATCAGGATGAGGGGTAAAAGCCTCTACTAGAGCTCCAAGAATCGCCAGAGGAAAGTCACTCACTGCTTCTTTGGGAGCAGGTGCACCTGCATGGATCCATTCCTTCAGCCACTGTGTGATAGCATTAACATCATGCTTCTCTGACAGCATCTGCACGACTGGGACGCTGGAGCTGGTATGCCCTGTCATAACACCCTGATACAGGAAGATATGGCCAGACATGCCATTCGGTCTCATCAGTTTTTTAACTATTGAGCCAGTTGCATCAACACATAATATTGGGTGAGATTTCTTTAAGGTCTTGTACACATGCATTTGTGTTTGACTCCAATAGTGACAGAAAAACTTGTCAAGTCCAATGTCTTTGAGGCTGTCACTGTGAGGTGCACTGTATTTCAACATCTGCAATGAGACAATTGGACTTTTGTCACCTAATGCCAAATCATTTTTCTCTTGTTTTGCCTTGCACAGGGTGGCCAAATTTGGCAGATGGCTTGGCTCAGAATCTCCGAAGTCCATCAGTTTATTTGCCTGTGATGTTCGCCATACATGTGGTTCCATCCTGCCCTCACAAAGTTCCTTGGCTACCTGCACACGCAACTGTCCAGATAGAAACCGCTTGGAGCTACCAGTGTGTAGGGAGTCATCACTATTCTTAATGAAACAGTTCAATATGATTGGGCTGTTAATTTCGGGCTCTCTGCCACAATTAATGTTGAGAAGGCCATGACACTTGTCAGGTCTAAGTACCATCAGACATTAAACCACACGCTGGAACAAAGAAGCGAAGACAACCAGGATAGGTTTACTCGCGAGGAGAAAGGTAGAGAAAGGAAGCTCAGTTACAATCTCCATCAATTCTGAGTCCTTACTCTGCGTACTCCTCTTTTTAATGTTTTGGTTGGCCTGGTTACAGAGGCGTTGCTACACTAAAGGGAGGGGAGATTGTGGCTGGAGCAACGATGATTAGCTAACCGCTGACCATCGACGGTGCTGTGGTGGTGAGGGTGAGCAGCACCAAATTCCTGGGGGTGCACATCAGTGAGGACTTCTCCTTGTCCGCCAACACCGCGTCACTCGCGAAGAAAGCTCAGCGCCGCCTGTACTTCCTGCGGAAACTCAGGCGAGCTAGTGCTCCTCCGGCCGTCATGACTACATTCTACCGTGGCACCATTGAGAGTGTCCTCTCCAGTTGTATCGCTGTCTGGAGTGGTAGCTGCACTGCATACAACATGAAGGCCCTGCAGCGCATAGTGAACACGGCTGGTAAGATCGTTGGTGCTTCACTCCCCTTCCTGAAGGGCATTTACGCCTCCCATTATTTGTTTATTTATTATTTATTCATCACTCTTATTTATTCATTGATTGTGCCTTCTTGTTTTATTTTTCTTGTGTTGTTTGCTTGTATGTACATTGTGAACTGTCTTGTCACCGTGGGATAGTGGGAACATAATTTCGATCGCTTTGTGTGTCTTGGCATGTGAAGAAATTTACAATAAAGCAGACTTTGACTTTGACTTTTGACTTGAACTCACGCACCCCACTGTTAGAGGTAGATCAAAACAGCCGCTATCATAATGTTAAGAACAACAGTGAGATGCAGGTATTGCATACTACATGAGGAAAATATACATATCGCCCATTTCAGTCCCCCTTGGCGATCGGAACAAAAAGTGTTCTCTATTAATCGCCCCCCATAAACCTTCTCTAATTATCGCCCTGGTACTTACGGTACTGGTGGTTTTGGCACTGTGGGCAGGTGCCAGATCATGCTGGAAAATGAAATCATTATTTCCATAGAGCTTTTCAGCAGACGGAAGCATGTAGTGCTCTAAAATCTCTTGGTACACAGCTGCATTTACTCTGGACTTGATGAAACACAGTGGACCAACACCAGCAGCAGCTGACATGGCTCCCCAAACCATCGCTGACTGTTGGAACTTCACACTGGATATCATACTGACCCACGAATGTGGTCAACACGTCAATTACGATAGCGTCAGAGATTTAGTTGAACGCTACACCGACACCACACAAGGTCATTCACGAGTGATTGAAACACCTCAGATAGCCGCCATCAAACGACAAAAAGGGATTTTATCAAAAAAAATACATAATTCACGATCATTCCTGGTGGTGACACACGCTTCCCAAATTGTGGACAACATTCAGCACTCCGAGTCAGGTCTTAATTTTGTTTTCGATCAAATTAGAATTTCCCTCATTCTGTTCATAACCTTTATGGACAGAGTTTTTTGGCGCAGCCGAGGCGTTGAGAAAGAAAAGTCCTACTTGCCAGCAAGAGTAAGATCAGAGGAATAAGTCATAAATCATCCTCATATTAATGATCATAAAGGTCACAGAGGTCACAGTGTCATTGTGCAGTTGTTGAATCATGAAACTACGATTATTTAATGTCATCATGGAAGTCATATGTGAGTGGTCCCCAACCTTTTTTGCGACCGGTTACATGTCAGAAATATTTTCGCGGACCGGCCTTTATATAAATAAATAATACATTTATATAAATTAAATAAAAAATATTAATACATTTATAATAAATATATAAATACGATGAAATAAAATTATACGACTGGCATAAAAACAAGTATAAACGACATAAAAATAAAACTCACCATTACATTGAATTACTGGGAGCACTGAGCTTGTTTCTCAGAAACGAGCCGGTCCCATCTAGGCACATAATCGGAGACAATGACACCCGAAGTGGTTAAGGTTTGTCTTTTAATACAGGATGCTTGGTCTCCATGTGCCGAAGCAGTTTTGAAGGCTTCATTGCCATGTTAGCTAGCCTGTCGCCACATATTATGCAGAGTGGGCTTGGCGCATTAGAGTCACCTGTGGTGATAAATCCATATTTTAAGTAGGACTCCAGAAATTTTCTTTTAAATGCAGCTTTCCTTTTCTTAGAAGTCGTAGCCCCTTCTTCTTCCGTCTCCTCATTGGGCTTTTTTCCTTTTTCGAAGAAGCTTTCCAAACATCTCTGTTTATTGCTCATATTTGCTTGCTTCGCGGGCTCGACTGAGGTGACATGTCACGTGACTGATACGAGCGTCTTGACCTGAACTGATGGATGTAATTGGGAGAGAATCGCCAATTTTGTAATATTTTTTCAAATAAATTCTTACTCATTTTTGATAGGGCTCGACTGGAGAAACATGTCACGTGACCGGGACGAGCGTCTTGACCTGAATTAATTGACCGTCGATAATCTTTTTTTTTTTTTTTTTCTGTGCGGCTTGGTGGCCCGGTACCAAGTGACCCGCGGACCGGTACCATCATTGACACCCTCCATCAGGAGAGTAAGACACAATAAGAAATTTCTCAAAGAGCAAGCTGTGCAGTTTCAAAGCACATCCAAAATGTCTGTTGGAAGGGGGAAATGTGGCAGGAAACGCTGCACAACCAAGAGAGATGACCACCACCCTTAACAGCATTGTGAAGAAGAGTAGCTTCCAGAATTTGAGGGAGCTTCAAGGACAGTGGACTGAAGCTGGAGTCCAGGTATCAAAAGCCACTGTTCACAGACGTGTCCGGGAAATGGGCTACAATAGCCGTATTCCCATGGTCAAGCCACTTCTGAACTCAAGACAACGGAAGAAGCGTCTGACTTGGGCTATGAAAAAGAAGCACTGGACAGTTGCAGAGTGGTCCAAAGTCCTCTTTTCAGACGAAAGCAAGTTTTGTATTTCATTTGGAAGTCAAGGCGCCAGAGTCTGGAGAAAGGCTGGGAGAGGAGCAAAATCCAAGTTGCTTGAAATCCAGTGTGAAGTTCCCACAGTCAGCGATGGTTTGGGGAGCCATGTCAGCTGCTGGTGTTGGTCCACTGTGTTTCATCAAGTCCAGAGTAAATGCAGTTTTTAGAGTACTACATGCTTCCATCTGCTGAAGAGCTCTATGAAGATGATGATTTTCATTTTCCAGCATGATCTGGCACCTGCCCAGAGTGCCAAAACCACCAGTAAATGGTGTACTGATCATGGCATTACTGTCCTCGATTGGCCTGCCAATTCTCTTGACCTGAACCCCATAGAAAATTTGTGGGGTATTGTGAAGAAGAAGCTGAAAGACACCAGACCCAACAATGCAAAGGAGCTAAAGGCCACTATTGAAGCATCCTAGGCATCCATAACACCTCAGCAATGCCACAGGCTGATTGCCTCCATGCCACGCCGCAATGATGCAGTAATCCGTGAAAAAGGATTCCCAACCAAGTACTGAGTGCATTAATGGACATTTTCAAATGTTTGATTTTGTTTTGCTGTTATAAATCTTTTTTTTTACTTGGTCTGAGGGAATATTCTAATATTTTGAGATAGGATTTTTGAGTTTTCTTAAGATGTAAGCCATAATCAGCAATATTCAAATAATTAAAGGCTTGCAATATTTCAGTTGACTTGTAATGAATCCAGAATGTATGACATTTTTGTTTTTTTTTAATTGCATTAGATAAAATAAAGAACTTTATCACAATATTCTAATTTTCTGAGACAGTTCTGTATATATATTTTTTATTTAGCAAATGCAAAGTCCCTAAGCCAAGCAGTTGCCTCCTGGTCAGCTGTATGGAGGGTGACTAACCCTCCTTTAGGTCTGTGGAGAGGACAAACTTCTATGAAGTTTTCCATGGTTTGCTCCTCTCCACAAGCACACAGTGGGGTGGGGCTACTGCCCCATTTGTGAAGGCTGGCCAAGCAGGGGCCATGTCCAGTCCTGAAACGATTGAGTGTGGACCACTGTCTTTTTGAGAGGTTGGTGCCTGGGACCCGTGTGTGTGTGTGTGTGTGTGTGTGTGTGTGTGTGTGTGTGTGTGTGTGTGTGTGTGTGTGTGTGTGTGTGTGTGTGTGTGTGTGTGTGTGTGCGTGTGTGCGTGTGTGCGTGTGTGCGTGTCCGTGTCCGTGCGCGTGTGCGTGTCTGTGTGTGATTTGAACCCGACGCAAAGTAATAAAGAATCACCTGTTAGCCAATCGCATTAAGTGAATGAGCGACCATTCTTAGTTTCACCACAAGCATTTTAAACTGTACTCACCGATCCTTCTTGATGTGAGCTGCTATCAGTCTTGTGCCACACGATAGAAAAATCCACTTTCCACAAACACCAATGTTAGCCATGTCCGTATTTCTGTCTCCACGCGCTTCTGCTGCTATTGCAGCCAACAGGCAGCTTCTTCTTCCTTTTGTGATATTTTTAGGCGGTTGGCAAACAATTAAGTGCGCTTTTCTCCACCTACTGGTTAGGAGTGTGCACGTCACGTCGTCAGTGGAGTGACAACTTTAAAATAACTGTAGATTGCGCAACCCAACAGATTTTCAAACGGCGTCTTTGACGGTTCAACGTCAGAAATGTGGGTATTGTAGTGCTTTCTCTACTGATGACATAATTCACTTAATCATATGTGTGTTCTGTTATATGTTATGCTGTTCATCTTTAAGGTTCTGATTCACTTTATAGATGCGGTCCCTTTAAGAGGTGCGGTGACGATGACCGTTGCCGGCTTTTTCTGTCGAGCGTAGCGCCATGTTGTTTTGTCAGTTAATAAACACGGCTCACAGAGTCTTAATTTGAGAAGTTTTCGGCTCGCTTTTAAGCCGATAAAACAACTTCTACAGTATATTACTGTGTAGTTGGGAATAAATTTAATTGTAAAAGTACATCAAATAGGGAACGCAAACACACATGGATTATATTTACAATGTTTAAATAATAGCCAAAATAAATATAATGACAAAATGATTTTTCTAAGTACTTTGAGAGACCAAAGTTTAAAACCCATTGAAGGAACATTAAACAAAAATTATTAATGGAGAAAACAAGTAAGAAAATACGTAGAAAATAAATAAATCAACTCCCATCCATGCTTGCCACCAACACGAAAGGCAGAAATGTTATATATTATCTTATAATATATATTATCTTATAATATATATAAGATAATATATATTATAAGATAATATATAACATTTATATATATATATATATATATATATATATATATATATATATATATATATATATATATATATATATATATATATATATATATATATATATATATATATATTGAAGGAATGAGGTCGAAATACAAAAAGTCCTGCCTCGCTACAAAAACAGATATGCTCAAACCTCATTGAATAAAGTACATAAGCAGACAAGTATATTCACATATTAAATAAATAAAAGAAACATTTGAAGCATATAATTATACCTACACACCAAATCAATAAAGAAGACATAACTAGACATTTTTGATAAGTGGTGATGAGAAAGGTTTTTATAACTTTATGATCTGATATATATATTTCTGAGGACTTTGAAATAACAAATGACTTTTGATATATTGCCTAAATAGCTTAATGACCCTTAAGGAACTGTGGAATGCATGCCTGATGTTTTTTCTCTGAATCATGGACATGGCCAGAGTCGTCTTGACCGTTCAGTACTTGATTGTATCTTATGTTTTGACTAATGCTAGACGCCAATTTTTGATTTCTACTGAACGCTCTGCACAGAGGGAAATAGTTTGTCTAACAAAGAAAAGATACGGTTGAATGCGGTACACAGTGTATGTCCAAGATTGGAGAAGAATGTTCACAGGAAGGTCACGTGGAGATAAAACCAGTGGGTGCCAGAAGGAGCCACCCGAGAACTCGGCCAAAGATGATCGCCAAGGCCGAGAGACGGGATGGAAGACAACAGCCCCCTCCACACACACACACACACACACACACACACCAACAGCCCCCCACCAACACACCGAATCGCCCATAACCAGCACCACTCCCATGGAAGCAGACTCTCCTTCGAACTTGCCCCACCCCGAAGACTCATCGCCCATCAATCCCAGCCCACAATGTGCTACTGAATATAAAACTGATCTAACAACCTTGGACTTTGCCTTTTCTGAATGGAGACTTTCCGCTCTTGAAGGGCCCAGCGCTGTATTGTACTTTCCTGAAAACAGAGCTTTTTGAACAATAATTGTGATTGAACTCAACCAATCTGTCTAAGTCTAATTTCTGCTTCAGTGTCTTTGCATTTTCCTAAATCTGAAGAAATCAAACGAGCACGCAGTGAGTAAATTGGATAACAGGTGATTGGCAAAGGCTTTTGCCGTGAGGCGCAGATAACGCGCTCCCTAAATTGTGGACAAAATCCAACAATATAATAACGTCCTTTTTTCTCTGGAAAAAACGTCTGGGGGGAATGTCAACAATCGGATTTTGTTGGACTGCCTCAAACATAATACATGTACAGTACATTGTCAATAGAATTGCCACTCCGTTCTATTAAACTAAATTCCAGGTTTCTCTGTATCGTTCGCAAATAAGTCACATCTTTCTCCTCAAATCTTGTCACTTTGCTACGAAGTATGGTGGGCTGGCCAGTCTACACCGAGTGTTTACAAGCAATGCCGAAACGAAGATGCACGTTCACGGAGGAGTAGAATAAAAAAAAAATCCCGTGCTTTCGCCAGGGTTGTGATCCTTATGAAGCTGAGTGCATGACATGCAAGGCAGGCACTTACGTGTCTGTGGCAAATAAAGGTGCCAACGCACGCCGCAAGAGGAAGACTGAAGAGGAGCCCTTTTTTTTTTTTTCAAATGCACCGATGGCCGTCTTTCTTTTGTCTTTTTTTTTTACTTAGTGCACCACTGTAAAACTCAAAAATGTCAGTGTACACATGCTTTTGTTAGTGTAAATATGTTTTTGTTATTGTATATATGTTGTTTTGTGTTATTCGGGCCAATAAATGCAATTGCTATACAGACACCACGTAACTTGTGTACTAACATGACACAAATGACCCCTCATTCCAAAAAAAAAAAAGGACCCCCCCCCCCACACACACACACACACACAAAAAAATGACCACGCCCCCTCCAAAAAAAGATGTCCTCTTTTTCAGAAACCCAAATCTGGTCACATTATTATCTGGAGATAAAAAAGGTCAGGTGTTGAGCATCTGCTTCTCACTGTTGATTTGTAATCAAAGTGTTGTGATTGTTCCTGTGTGGTAAAGCCTTAAACCTTAAAGATCAGAGAAAAACCTAATATCAACAATGTGACTGTCGATTGTCATAGCACATGACGAAAATGTGCTTAACCAGTAATAACACATATTTTAAGCCGATTGTCTTTCACACCATGATCCGAGTTCGTAAACTATGTCTATTGTTTGTTACCATGACAGGTCCCTGACCCACTCAATACATATTTACATATGTGGCATCTCCCTTTTTTCAGGTTAATATTTTTTCTTTTTCTTTTCACACATTAACTCAAGCAGCAGCTGTCCCAAGATTTCAATCTGCCTTTCTCTGAACAGTAACAGACACACATTCTTTAGGTCTCTCTTAGATAGCCCTCCTGCAATTATGAATCATGCAAAGAACCAGAAAATATTATTCTACCCAAAATCCGCATTTGGATATCAGATTATAACACTTGAACATTCACATTACATCACCCGTTTTCGCACTACATTTCAGGGTCCAAAAAAGAAACCATGACCCCCACGCCTAAAGGTTAAGCCCCCTGACAGATGTGTCCCGACCTTCTGAGAGCCTGTCATGACTGGGTGTTGGGTCAGTGACATCGCTCGGTTTAGAGGGGATCACCTCTGAAGTGGTGACCCTGTGGACTGGACATCATTCCCCGTACTTTTGAAAGGGTGCGGTTGGACAGCGGTCGTCAGAAGGGGAGTCGGTCTTGCTTGGAAGTGGAGTCTGTTCCGGCGTAGCACCATCCCACCGTCCACATTGAAGAGGTAAGATCTCGAGAGGCAGCCTCACAGCCTTCACGATGACTCCTGGGGACTTCCAAGCCTTCTTGTGATCCAATTTGGTGTGAACTGCGGCTCCAGAAAGAAGGGCAGGTAGCTGTCTGGTGCCATGTCGTTGATTGTAGTAAAAGGTTTGTTTGGCCGTCTCCATAACGTCCTTCTGTTTGACAGCCAACCTGTTGGGCGATTTAGGTTGCAGATTTTTCTCCAATGTCGGTAGTGTCGTTCTTATTTTACTACCCATTAGCAGTTCCGCTGGGCTGACCCCTGTGGAGATGCACGAAGTCGACCGATAGGACGTGCCAATAACGGGTCGTCCTGCTTAAGAATCCTCTTTGCCGTCTGGATAGCCCTCTCCGCATGGCAATTACCCTGAAGGTGGTGAGGACTGGACGTGATGTTCAGTTCCAACTCAAGATCATGTGGAGGAAGTCGAGCTGCACAGCCAGCTGTCGAAATTCCATACTGGAAAATTTAGGTCCATTGTCACTGACCACCTCATCCGGGATGCCAAATTGAGCAAAGGTAGCTTTCAGTCTGTGTATGACCTGCGCGGTAGATGTCGTTGGCAGGTGCAGTATCTGCAGAAACTCCTTAAAGAATAATAGTCGGAGACCACGAGGTAGCTTTTTTTGTTATCTTCACAGGGATCAAGACCAATCTTTTTCCATGCATGGGCGATTTGGCAGCACTGTAGAAATAAGTGGCTCCTTGTTTTGGTTTCGTTTCATCTCCAGACACATCTGGCATGAGGAAACAATGGTCTTGAGTCCCACCGAGAGTCCAGGGCACCATACTGATGCTTTGGCCCTATCTCTTTGGCCCTATCTCTTTGCACATTGTTAGCCCCAGGTGTCAAAAAAAAAAAAAAAGTCAAAGTCAGCTTTATTGTCAATTCCTCCACATGCCAAAGACACACAAAGAAACCGAAATTTCGTTCCCCCCTATCCCACGGTGACAAGACATGGCTCACAACAGACAAACAAGTAAACAAGTATAACAAAAGCGTGCTGAATAAATAATGAATAAATAACACAACAAGAAATAAATAAATAAATAAATAAATAGGAGGAGCAGAAAAAAAGGAGCAAGTGCGCGTACAGCAGACATTCCCGAAAATAGCGCAACAGTGCCGCACGCTACGCAGAAGGGGGTAGCGAGTTCAGGGCCCTAACAGCCTGGAGAAAGAAGCTGTTGGCGAGTCTGGTGGTGCGGGAGCGCAGGCTCCTGTACCTCTTCCCAGAGGGCAGAAGGTCAAACAAAGAGTGAGCCGGGTGACTCACATCTCTGGCAATCGAGGTTGCCTTGCGGGCGACATGGGAGGTGTAAATGTCCTTCAGGGAGGGTAGCGAAGCACCAATAATCTTACCAGCCGTATTCACTATGCGCTGCAGGGCCTTCAAGTTCTGTTCAGTGCAGTTACCACCCCAGACAGCGATGCAACTGGTGAGGACGCTCTCAATGGTGCCACGGTAAAATGTAGACAGGACTGCCTGAGGAGCACATGCACGCCTGAGCTTCCGCAGGAAGTACAAGCGGCGCTGAGCTTTCTTTGCCAGTGATGAGGTGTTTTCGGACCAGGAGAGGTCCTCACTGATGTGCACCCCCAGGAACTTGGTGCAGCTCACCCTCTCCACCACAGCACCGTCGATGATCAGCGGCAGGTGTGTTGTGTGACCCTTCCGGAAGTCAACAATCATTTCCTTGGTCTTATTGACGTTCAGCAGGAGGTTGTTGTCCCTGCACCACGTGGTCAGAAGGTCAACTTCCGACCTGTATCGAGTCTCGTCGCCCTTCGTGATGAGACCCACCAGAGTCGTGTCGTCAGCAAACTTCACTATGCGGTTGTCGCTGTAGGTCGCAGTGCAGTCATGCGTCAGCAGGGTGAAGAGCAATGGACTGAGCACGCAGCCCTGGGGGGCTCCCGTGCTCAGCGTGATGCTGGCGGAGATTTTGTCGCCAACACGCACCACCTGAGGCCTCTGACAGAGGAAGTCCAGTATCCAGTTGCAGAGGGAGGTACTGAGGCCCAGCTCGTCGAGTTTGCAGATGAGTCGCTGCGGCACAATGGTGTTGAAGGCAGAGCTGAAGTCCACAAACAGCAACCTCACATATGAGTCCTTTCTCTCCAGGTGGGTGAGGGCCGAGTGGAGGGCAGAGCAGATGGCATCCTCAGAGGACCGCTTGGCACGGTACGCAAACTGGAAAGGGTCAATGGTGGGAAGATCCTTCATGTATCTTCTATAAGATCTCTGCTCTCATTGTCTTTGGAACTATAATCCTTGTTCCGCTTATTAACAGTCCATTAGCTTCTGATAACTAATTTTTTACTTTTGCGTAGTTTCAAATGGAAGTTTGCTGCCGTACTCCGTCCAGTCTGACCTGATGAATTTGGCGACCTCAGTTGCTGTTGCCATTCTGATGCTCTCCATCTTTGCGGGCTATGCCGGGACTCCATGCAGCATTGCGGCTATGTAGCAGACCACATCTTCATGTGTGTCCGCTTCTTTCATTACATGTGTTTGAGGGTTGCGAGACAGGGTGTTTGCCTCGATGAGGGTCTTGCCCGGTACATATTTTGCTCTTGTCACCTCACAGTAACATTGTCTAAGCTTCGGCTGTTGACAAGTAGTACCAATGGCTTGTGGTCTGTCTCAAGTCTAAACTGGTCCAAGCCACAGAGGTACGTACTTATCAAATTTTTCACATGCCCATACGCCGGCAACAGGCTTCCATTCTTTTCCATGGAACTGGAGGAGCACACCCTCCAGACCGTAGATCAGGCATGTCAAACATACGGCCCGCGGGCCGGATCCGGCCCATTGGATCATTTAATCCGGCCCGGCATAAATTTCTGAGTATGTCAAAAAAAGAAGCGAGTCTCTAGCTCATTTCTATCAAACGTTATGATTTTTTCAAATAAATACAAACCAAGTGCTCCCTCCGGCCATGGGAGGGCAGTAAATGTGTAAAAGAGCTCACGTCCAGCGGCATTGACACGAGTTAGTACAAAAACCAAACCGTCAATCTTGCTTCACAATTCACCACAAGTTATCGGTCAACACACCCTTCCCAAAATGGCACTGTCAAAAAAAAAAAAAAAAAGAAAAGTGGACACGGAGTGCAGAGTTTTCAAGGAAAAATGGACTGAGCATTATTTATTCACAGAAGTTACTCTGTGCATTTCTCTTGTCTCACAGCTGTTCGTCCGGAGGCACCGGACCGTCCCGATAATGATTTGAAAAAATATAAAGACAACATAACAGATTTTCTGCGAGAGTTTGAGAGGTTTCAGGTATTCAGTGAACTTGAGAACAAATTTGGCTTTTTTCGCTTGCCATTTACAGTGAAGCCTTCTGATATGCCAGCTGACATTCAACTCGAGCTTATTGACTTGTAGTGCGATTCCGCTATGAAGGATAAATTTGGGTCCGTGGGATTGGATACGTTTTATCAATATCTCGTGCCAGGTTACCCCGAATTAACAGCCATGGCTGTAAACGTTCTATCCATGTTTGGGACTACTTATCTTTGTGAACAGGTTTTCAACGTAATGAACAATAATAAAACAAAGCAGCACTCAAGGTTAACAAATAAACACTTGAATGATATTGTTAAATGTGCTGCTACTCAGGATTTAACACCCAATATTGATACACTTGTGAAGGCAAAAAGATCCCAAGTTTCAGGAGCCAGCAGCAGCAAGTAGACAGCAGGAGTGCAGTGAAAGAGAAAAAAAGTGTGATGACACGAAATTTGTTTGCACTCATTAATACAGATCATCAAAAATAAGATTAATCTGGTTTCATATTAAAGACAGTTAATATTGTGCAGTATATTCTCAGCTTCAGTAGGCCCAGCCTAGTAGTTTGATCGGATGTAGTATAAGCATGCACTGCTATAACTTTTATTTTGTATTTCTTTTTTAATTTATTTCAAAGCAGTACGACAATTAAGGCGAGAATATTTCTTTCATAGCTCCCACTTGAGTTTGTTAAGTGTGGTGAGTTGGTTCAGGTGTAAAACTGCATTCACTTCATTGTTAAAATAAACCAGTGAACCATGAAATCATTTTTTTTCATTGTTTGTGAAAAAAAATGTGTTGTGCTTAGAAAAGATTCCTTGTCATCCGTGATTATAATATGTAGGGTAGGCTACAAATGTAGGCTGAATGATAAAGCATAGTACTGAAAAACAAAGCAAAATATTTGGAGTTGACATTCTTTTACTGATCCGGCCCACCTGAGAACAGAAAGTCTGGATCCGGCCCGAGAGCCAAACTGAGTTTTACATGCCTGCCGTAGATGCTCGCATCGGCTGATACAGCAGTGGGCTTGGTGACATCATAGAATGCGAGAATTGGTGCAGTTGTTAACATCTTCTTGATGCTCTGGAAAGCTGACTGCTGTGAGTGGCCCCACGTTCGAGTGTTCCTACTCTTAAGGAGCTCGTAAAGTGGCTGACTCTTTGTGGATAGGTTAGGGACATATCTTCCATGAGAGTTTACCATGCCAAGGACTCTCTTTAACTCCTGCACATTTTCAGGTGGTGCTAGCTGGCAAATGGCTTCCACTTTTTCCAGGTCGGGCCTAACTCCTGTCTTGTCAATGAGGTGTCCCAGAAAGCGTAGCTTGGTCTATCTGAACGAGCATTTGTCTTTGTTGAGTTTCAGGCCTGCTGCCTCGACACAGTTAAGGACCTTCTCCAGTTTGTCATTGTGTTCCTTCATTGTAGTTCCATTAACAAGCATGTCATCCATGAAAACCTCCACATAGTCCAGCCCCTGCAGAGTCGCTAACATTTCGCGTTGAAAGATTTCAGGTGCGCTGGAAATACCAAAAGGTAATCTTTTAAAGCAGTATCTGCCGAAGGGTGTGATAAAAGTTGTCAATTTGCAGCTGTCCGGGTGCAGTGGAATCTGCCAAAATCCACTTGCAGCATCCAAGAAACAGAACACAGCTGCTCCACTCAACTTGGCTGTTATTTCATCTGTAATGGGCAGGACGTATCGCCCTCTTTTTACAGACTCGTTTAACCTCTTCAGGTCAACGCATATCCTTGCTTTGCCTGTGTGTTTCTTTAGAACAGGTACCATGGGCGCACACCATTCAGTCAGTTGCATCACCCGTTCTATAACGCCAGCCTTCTCCATCCTGTGAAGTTCCTCTTTTACTTTGTCTAAAAGCAGGAAGGGCACGCGGCGGACGGTGTGCACGACGTATGGTGTCGCATCGTTCTTCAGCTAGGTTTTTACAGGATCAGTTTTTAGTGTGCCATGCTCACCAAAAGCTTGCTGAAAGCCATGGATTGCTTGTGTCACACCGTCCACTCGCTGCACAAGGTTCATTTTTATAAATAGAGGTCTTCTCAGTAAATTACCCTGCACCACATACGGATCCGAGGGGAGTTCTTTCCCTTGTAGTGGATGGTTGCATTGATGCAACCCAGGCACCATAGCCCTTCTCCAGGACTATCAAGGGGAATTTTGGCTGGCAGCAGGGCTCTGACTGGGGTGAGTTTCTGGAATGAATCCTCACCAAGCCCAAGTAGAAAGACATCTGGACTTCCTTTTCAGTGTCTGTAATTTCAATGACAGATTTGTTGCGACACATCTTTGCCTTTTTGTTTCCAGCTGCTTTTGTCTTGTCTGTGTTGCACTTCGTGCACTTGCCCCGTAGAGTCGCCTTGCAGGCTTACTTGTGCTACGACCTCCTCAGACTGCCTGACTGTCTGTATTGTCGGTGCGAGCGTCAGGTCCGGTATCATTTGCAACCTGCACGAGAGCTCTTCATCAATTATCCCGATGACGATCAGGTCGCGGATATTTTCTTCCTGACTCACTCCAAAGTCGCAGTGTTCTGATAAAATAATCTGCACTTTCGCCTGCCCGCTGCACGTACTGGTGGAAACACGCCCTCTCATTGGTGACGTTCCTCCGTGGGAAAAAGTAGTCATTGAACTTTTTCACCACAATGCCAAAGTCATCTCTGTGGCCCTCTTCGGTGAACGTGAATGACTTCAATATACAAGTATTTTGGTCAACCATGCATGCACGTGAGGTGAAATCCCGCAAAGGAGGAGGGACAAACCCATTCGAGGAGTGTCAATTTCCCTCTCAAAATGGCAAGGAAAAAATGCAGAGCTAAACGAATATATGAAGATGAACACAGGACGTTTTTAACAGAGTGAGAAAGTTTATATTTTTTTGTTGAACGCAATGGCAAGCCATTCTGCCTGATATATCAGACGTCAATAGCGCATTTAAAAGCTTCAAATCTTCAGCGCCACTTCAGCTCACTTAATGCTAATAATGATAAGGACTTTCCAAAAGGGACTGAATTTCGCAAGCGCAAGTTGGACAATTTGAAAAGTTATGCAGAGAAACAGGTACAGTTTTTCAAAAAAAATTCCGAAGCTCTCAGAGACTGTCACGCTTGCATTGTTTCAACTGGCTTGGAACATTGCACGGGCTAAAAAGCCATTCAATAAAGGGGAGTTCGTTAAAAAATGCCTCAGTGACGTTATTGAAATCTTATCTCATGAAAACGACAAACTAAAACGAATAGTCTGCCCCGCCACACATAGTAAGTGAAAAAACGCTATTGTAAATTATTATGTTTTTGTTTGTGGACTTTGTTGAACTGAGAGTGTGTCTGTGTGAGACAATGCACACAATGTTTACTGTTGAAAATGTGGTCTTTGGTCTGTGGTCTTAGTACTTTAGGAGTCAATTTATGTCATAGTGTGTGTGTGCGCGTGCGTGTGTGCGTGTGTGCGTGTGTGTGTGTGTGTGTGCGTGTGTGTGTGTGTGTGCGTGTGTGTGTGTGTGTGTGTGTGTGTGTGTGTGTGTGTGTGTGTGTGTAAAAGGAAGGGATGGGGTGATGTTCATGTGTGCTCATGTGTATGATGTAAAAAACGGTAAAAAATGTGTCTCTTAGTCTCTGACTGATTGGCCACCCCTGTTTTAGAAAGTCACCATGACCTAGAAGTTACGACCCGATAAAGCATCTTTAGATGTGATAACGGAGGAGGTCTGAAACTATTTTGAACATTGGATAATACTATCAGTTGTAGCAACTATAAAGGTTTAAGGCTTCCAGGTTTAACAACACACATCAAGACATTCCATTCCCCCAATCCCTTTTGACACAAACATTGGAAAAAAGGGCCCTCGCGAGACTTCAATTAGGCCAGTGCTTCTCAAATACCCCAAAAAATTACCAAAAACAAAAAAGATAATGACTCAAACAAATGTTCATTACTATTTTTATGATAATTTGTGACACCAGGGAACATGCTTTTCTTTTGGCTGTACTAGATTAAAGGGCAATTAGACATCCACTGCTGTAGATGGGAGTGGCAGTATCACTGGACGAGTGTGCGCAAGGAGTAGTCACTCTTCAGTGTAAAGCGCATGGAACGTACGCACACACAGCACAGAGCAGGCGATAAAAAGTGCAGTGGGACACCATGGAAAACTATTGAACAGGGTTAAAAAGAACGCCGAGACAGACAGAGATAAGAGAATTGAGAGTCACACGAAAGCTAAGACAAGGAAATATGACGAAGTGTACGTAGCGCTCGGCTTCAGTGTGACCACGATAGGAGACGAGGAAAGACCAATGTGTTTACTGTGCCTTACAATGTTGGCAGCGGACAGTATGAAGCCAAATAAATTAAGGTGGCACTTATAAAGTAATTGCACCCCAATCACGCTGATAAGATGCTTGAGGTTTTTCAACGAAAACGGGCTGAATATTGCTAACAATCATCCCACTTTGTGAATGCTACTTCAGTCAATCAGCAAGCACTGTAAGCATCATATAAAGCAGCGTACCAAATTGCTCAGTGCAAGAAAAAAACACACCATTGCAGAAGAGCTGATACTACCTGCAGCCGTGGATATGGTCTCTGTCATGCTGCCTCATTTTGAGCACAAATAGTTTCATTCGTTTTTGTTTTGTAGGTTAAAACGTTTTATATATTGCGCTCCTGAGTTAATGTTGGTGATTACTTTGAATTGAATATTATTTATTGCTGTTATTTAATTTAATATTATGTATGTTTATTATTATTTTATTGTATTTTTTCCAGAATAAAATGGCAATTGGTCAAGAATGTTTATAGTTTAAATAATTATAATTTATTTTTAATTTCAGGCAAAGTGATGCACATTGAATGTCTTCTGTTACAGACTGAAAAACAATGTTATTAATAGTTATTCTTTATTGTAAGTTGATCTTTCTTTTTTATTTATATTTCGTTTTCTTTAATGTTAATAACATGGGGGGGAGGGGGCGCGAAATGTTTTCTTCTCCTTGGGGGGGAGCATCACAGAAAATTATTGAGAAGCACTGAATTAGGCTGTTCCCAGACTTTGTTTCTCCTGGTCGGTGTCTACTGTTAATTCCTGTCTGTTTAGAAGGAGAGACTTCCGGGTTGATAGCGGTGTAAAAAATAAAGTTGGAGCGCAAGCTCGTTGTTTAAAAACAAACATCTGGTCATTCTGACATCATAGACATGGAATAATATGAACGTGAAATACAGTTAATGTCACGGGCAGGAATAGAGCAGGGCGACCAAATGCTGCTTGGACCAGGGTTTATTGAGGGAAAGGGTGTGGGAGGAGAGGATGAGGGGAACAAACGAACAGGAATCGGCAAACTAACATAGTTTATGGAGGTAGAGTGACGGGGAACCGACAGACGAACAGACCAACTCGCAGAGGAACAGAAACTAACAGACACAGAACTTTCAGAGAGAGACAAAGACAGACAGAGAGACTAACAGAACAGAGAAAACAATCCGACAGGGGAGTGACACGCAGACAGGACTTAAATACACGACAGGTAACGAGAGGCAGGTGACTTACATTGATTGTGAGTAGACACAGGAGGGGAGGGGTGAGTGCACTGAGACGCGACAAGAAACCAGGACAACATTGACACATAATAGAACGACTGGAGACGAGACGTGACAGTTTATTATTTTTGTGTCATCTCAAACTTACCGCTTTATTGTGTCCATCGTTTCCATAGATTGAAGGAACAAAGTCTTTCGGCGAATCCTTCTCTATGCTGACAAAAGATTTCTGAAACACTCTTCCTTGAACAAGCAGGACTTTGCCCATAGATGTGGGAACACTGCTTGATAAATGAAATTTGACCAGGCACTTCTTTGAGGTTCTGATGCTGAGGGACGGTGTAATGAGTCGTGTGGATTGATGCATCCAACAACAGAACATTTTGATCTCTGCAATTCGGCATCCTTGTGTTGTTTGGACTACAAAAGTCTCTCCAAATAATAAAGATGACGGATTTGCAAAACCGTTTGACCACATCCATTACCTTGTTTGGTAGTCCCGCCCCAAAAACGGTGACGTAATAGATAAAAATACGGAATAGAAAATGGAGAAAATTGAATCGAGTAAAAATAGCCCCCATTAGATCATAAAAGTATCTCTGCAACACCTGGAGGGATAGATTACACTTTTCTACAATCTTGGAGAATCAAAGTGCACAATAAAATGAATATAAAACCAAAAAAAGTGGATTTTCTATCATATGTTGAATCATATTTAAGTGAAATAAAACCACAAAGCTGGCGGGAACTTTCCCTCCCAAATCAGACAAAGAAAGTGGGCAGGTAAAAATCTGCCCTTGGGGATATAACTCCAGGATATTACTTTGTCTCCCCTAGCTTGATGTCGACTAGATGTGTGTTTAAAAGGGGGGAGTGGCCCCAATAAGAAAATGAAAATGTTCAATAAAAATAGAAAAAAGAAAAAGGCAAATAAAAATGGGGAACAGTAGCATAAATCTTAATGGGGAATGTGCACAACAGTGTGAGTGACATGTCTGGTGAGAATGATGAATGAGAAAGAAGAAGTGCCCCGAGAGAGAGGGCACGTGAAACAGGACAGGATATCTGGGACATCGCTGATCGGCTGTCACGAGAGAAGGATAATAGAAAAGTCCCATAAAACGTGGACTTTTGTTTAGTAACAGATCCGGATGAGGATATAAATTTTAACTGTGTGAATGCGCAGAAGCACAGATACGATTGAACACTGTTTGCGACAAGAAACGTGCGCCACCAAGCCACCGGAGGCAAAATTCCCGGGATGTGCTGGGATGTTGAGATCGCACCCAATGGCCGTACGGGCCGAGTGCGATTGTTGAGATGTTCGGTGGTGGCATTTGCCTCTGTCAAGGTCGCACAAAAAAGGGAGGTTTGCTGCAGACCGCGATTGGCAGAGCGGAGGAGTGTGCAGCCTTGGCATCCGTAGCTGTGTGAATGAATGTGGGAGAAATACCGGCCGGGTCTGGGACCATGAGTGCCGAAGAGAATGAAGCGCACAGACGACGTTATTTGGGCACTGATCAGATTAGGAGTGTGTGTGGGTTGCGTAGTTCCCCCGGTTGACCGCTGGCGCGTTAGCCTCTTAGAGATACTCTTTGGGCAACTTACCGGGGTGAACTAGTGCGCTGCGGTCGTACCCAAGTCGACACGGTTCGATCCCGATTGTCGAGGTGCACTGTGATGGCACACACGCCTGTCAAAGTCTAATGAAATTTACGGCTTGCAACAGACCGCAATTGGCAGAGCGGAGGAGTGCGCAGCCGGTAGAAATTAGAAAACGTGGAAAAAGAGGCCTCAGGGGGTTTAATATTGGCATACCATGTAAGAAAAGTAATTTGTATGCACACTGAAGTTAATAATCTGCGGTATAAGGGGAAATACAAAGCGCTCTTAGGGGAAACAAAGACAAGAAGTGCAAAGGGCATGTTTGTAGGTGCACCTGCGCACGGTAAGAAGCCACAGTATGACCAAACCGCATGGAAGCGGTTAGTAAGAAGCTACATGAGAGATGGATTCGAATCCCTTTGTCTGTGTGTTCTGTGTTCGTGCGTAATCTCTGTAAAGTTTGTGTCAGTCTGTTGTCGTTCGTCTGAGCTCTGTGTGCGTGCTTTGTGTATTGGGCGTGCGTGCGTGCATGCGGATCCGTGTGTGTATGTGTGTTTGTTTGCGCGCTCGGTGTGTGTGCGTTTATGTGCACACCATGTGTGGGTGCGGGCGTGTGAGGAGGAAGGCGGCATGGATAATAGAATGTTCAAGTAAGGAGGGCTTACTTTGACGTCATGATGGCGCCGTGGATGGCCGCCACGGTGAGTCGCTCTTGTTCCTTTGTCTTATTTTGTGTGTTTTCTGTGTCTTCTGCTGTCCATCCCGGATCACTTTTACTAGAGAAGCACTGTTAAACATCGGTCAGTCTTCTTCTGGTATTTTCTCTCCTGTTCTCTCTGATTCAGACTGTTTGTCGGAGATTTTAGCCGGAGCGGCGGTGCTATACAAGCTTGCGCGACGGTGGCGATGCGGAAAACGAGCCGGAGCCCTCGTAAAGCTGAGGCAGAGACGGTTCCGTTCTGCCCTACCGTCAATTCATCTGGCAAATGTCCGCTCCCTGGCGAACAAGATAGACGAACTGCTGCTCCTCACTTCAAGGAACACGGACTTCAGCAGATCCGCCGCGCTGTGTTTTGTTGAAACGTGGCTTAGCGAACGAACCCCCCACCACGCCATGGAGTTAGGGGGGTTTCGGCTAACGCGTGCAGATCGCAGCGCGGAGCTCTCCGGAAAATCAAAGGGAGGTGGTCTCTGTTTCTACATTAATGAACGTTGGTGTGCTGATGTCATGGTGTTGAAAGGTCTGCAGAGCAACACGGGCTTCAAGAAACGAACCCCCCGTCCTGTGGAGAGCCCAAGGCTTGCTAACCAGCTAAACAGGTTCTACTGCAGGTTTGATCGGTCCTCCCACACAACGGGACCTCCTGCAGCACAATCTACATACTCACCTCCCCCCAAAACTGCTCTGTCCACACCTCCATCACCGTGGTCACCGACTCTCTCTCTTGCAGAGGCCGCGCCCGCACTCCAGATCCGCGTGGAGTAAGTGCGCCAGATGTTCCGGAGACAAAAGATCAGGAAGCCACCTGGCCCAGACGGCGTGTCACCTTCCTGCTTGAAAGTCTGCGCTGAGCAGCTGGTGCCCACCTTTGCACGGATCTTCAATCGTTCCCTGGAGCTGTGTGAGGTGCCCTCGTGCTTCAAGAGCTCTACCATCGCTCCAGTGGCCAAGAAGCCCGCCATCACAGGTCTGAATGACTATAGACCTGTTGCTCTGACATCTGTGGTCATGAAATCTTTCGAGAGGTTAGTGCTGAACCACCTGAAGGATGTCACGGGCCCCCTGCTGGACCCCCTCCAGTTATCCTACCGGGCAAACAGGTCGGTGGATGATGCGGTCAACATGGGACTGCACTACATCCTGCAACACCTGGACACCCCAGGAACGTACGCCAGGATCCTGTTTGTGGACTTCAGCTTGGCGTTCAACACCATCGCTCCTGACTCCAACAGAAGCTCATCCAGCTTGCGGTACCTGCCTCCACCTGTCAGTGGATCACCAGCTTCCTGACCAACAGGAGACAGCGTGTGAGGCTGGGGAGCATCACATCTGACACCCGGACCACCGATACTGGAGCCCCTCAGGGGTGCGTCCTCTCCCCACTGCTCTTCTCCCTCTACACCAATGATTTCTCCGCAGGTGACTCTCCTGTGAAGCTCCTGAAGTATGCAGATAACACCACTCTCATCGGACTGATCCAGAACGGTGATGAGACTGCGTACAGACAGGACGTGGAGCGGCTGGTCCACTGGTGCAGCCAAAACCACCTGGAGCTGAACCCGCTCAAGACCGTGGAGATGACAGTGGACTTCAGGCGAGGCCCTTCACCACTTTCACCCCTCACTATCCGCAGTAATACTATTCTCTCAACAGACACCTTCAAGTTCCTGGGAACCACAATCTCTCGGGACCTGAAATGGACCGGCCACATAGACTCTGTCCGGAAGAAGGCCCAGCAGAGGCTGTACTTCCTGAGACAGCTCAAGAAGTTCAACTTGCCGCGGGAGCTGCTGAAGACCTTCTACACTGCCATCATCCAGTCTGTCCTCTGCACCTCCATCACTGTCTGCTTTGGATCGGCCTCCAAATAAGACAAGCACAGACTGCAACGGACAATAAGGACTGCAGAAAAGATAACTGGAATCAACCTCCCATCTATCCAAGACTTGTACCTGTCCAGGACCAGGAAACGTGCAAGTAACATCTCAACAGACCCTTCTCACCCAGGTTGCAGTCTGTTTGAACTACTCCCCTCCGAACGGCGTTATAGAGCTCTGTACACTAAAACCAGCAGACACAGAGACAGCTTCTTCCTCCAGGCTGTTGCTCTAATGAACTCACACCACTCTTAGAGTCTCAGAGTCATTACTGTGCAATAACATCCTGCTCTCCACACCTTTTTTGTCTACACTGTTTGCACTATGTGTCCTCTCTGCATCCATTGCAGCCTGGTCATCCTAGAAGAGGGACCCTCCCATCTGTGGTCTCTTCTCAAGGTTTCTCATTTCCCCTAGCTGGAGTTTTAGTTTTTCCTTGCCCTCTTGGGAGTTTAAGATCACGCGATGTTTGAGAATATCTTCCATTTTTCACATGTCCTGAGTGTTGTTGTTAGTCACCTAAATGTTGAACAGAGGCTGTGATTTACCGAAGTCAAATTCCTTGTTTGGCACGCTCGAACATGGCGAATAAAAAACTCTTGAGTCTTGAATCTTGAATCTTTAACATCCGAGGCGCGCGGAATGGCGCTATACCGGCAAGGGTGGAGGCCGGCGGGACGCGCGGGCCTGGCCAGACCGTGGCGTCAACATTGATACGCTGACCCCCCCCTTGTTCAGGGGCGCTGTGCCGAGGAGTCCGCAAAGGCGGAGCCAGGTCCCCCCGGGAAAGGTCAATGTCGAGGAAAACTGAGACAAGACGAGGGGAGATCAAATGTTGATGAGCAAAGGATGCATGATCAACAGTGAACGTGCATGATTGAAACTGAAACATCACTGGCACTCATGTTTAACAGTTTGCCAATAAGCGAGAGAGGGGCATGCTTGCACTAACCATTAAAGTACTAATGTATGTGTACCTGTTTGTCTTAGGAGAAAGCTAGGCCGTGGCAGCACTAATTTATGGCAGAACGCCACAAATGCGGCCCGAGACAGATAGAAAAAGGGAGTGAGTGAAGAAAGGGGGGCTAACTCGTAAATAATGAGGAGATATTGGGAGTAATCTGTTGGTCCTTTCTTTAAGACCCTTTAAATGGTTTCCTGGTGTAGACAGGTTAGCAACACGAGAGATTTAGAGGTTCAAAAGAAAGCCAGTTAAAAGAAAAGGAAATTTTTGATTTGGACAATTGCAGGTTAACAGGAGCATGAGAAAGAAGAGCTGCGAAGCAGGATTCAATTTGATCGGGGAGATTGGGAATTCACAACACCATATTCTACGTCACATTTTTGAGCAAGCATGACACAGGTAATAACGTTTGAGAGATCGAGACATACATAGATCAGGGCTAGATGTGGAACGCAGACCTCGATGAGTTAATTTTGAATAATGATACTGAAGACACAACGTACTGTCTCATTAAATTCGAACTATAGACGAAAGGTAGCTCAAAAATAGGATGAGTTGCAGGACTTACAATATAAAAACGAGATCGCTGTTACTAGGAGAATTTGAAGTTTGGTAAACAAACGTTACTAGCGAATTGATGGCAACAGCTACATTTGGAGATAGTCTTACAAGTTTAATGTCCCAGTCTGTCACTCTCAGTGCCAGGATCCCTGAAACTCAATCCCGAGACTCCGCCTGCAGCCGTGGACGACTACAAAACGGTGCCTGGCTTTGAGGCACCTTTGACCTTTGGCAAGAACAAAGAAAGACTGTTTTTGTGCTTGGAGGGGGCAAGTACACTCCGGAGGAAAGACGACATCCTCGGTGATGAGAAAAGACAGTGAGAAGCGGAGGAACTCACAATGTTGAAAATGGACTCATTTGAACAATGGACTCATTCGAGAGTGATGGATGGGTTGGCTCTGAAGCAACAACAAAAGAACACCAACTTGAGAGGGTGAGGTGCTGCAAAAGACACATGGACATGAAATATCCGAAAACCAAATCGCACTCCTTGCTGTGGCGTTAACAAACTTGGTGGAGCTTGGGTCAAAGTGGACAGGAGCTTCATTGTGCACTGAGTTTGACAGAACTGAGGAGATTTGATAAAAAATTTAATAATGCGTAGAGCTACAGAGAAAAGCATCATAGTCAGAGATTGAACAGATTTGGATAAAACAAATAGGCTGTTGGAGTGTTGCTCACTCTAACTTATTTTTGCAAGAACCACACGGGAGACAGTATGCCCTTTTTAAGCACTTGCAAATGGAGAGTCATTCGTCGCTGTGCGTACAGCGATGATCGAATGAGGTCTGACTCAGGCCTCTCGCAAGAGCATTTTTATTGAGAGAAACAGGGTGGGGGTGAGAGTGGACAGTATGGAGTTGAAGCCCCTGACCTCTGGTCTAAGCATATCAGGGTTTTTTTACGGCGTTGTGTAAGACAACACAAGATAGATTATTTATTACAGGTTACATTCCAACATAATCATAAAACTAATCCAGCTAGGTTATTTATTACAGGTTACATTCCAACATAAGCATAGGATCAAACTAATCTATCAACCCTAACATATATCTATCAACCCTAATATAAGCTAAAACGGTAAGAAACAAGAGCGAGATCTGATATTTTGGCTCATCAGGCTTAAGAAGTAGAAGTCGAGTTATATAAATTTTAGAATAGGACATTTGGACTAAAGTGAATTCAGTTAAGAGGATGCTAGGTTGCTCAATGTACCTACTCAATACAATAGAAGTTCGTTGCACCACAGTGGAGGTTGGGTGGTCAGGTAGTTGGATATGTTCAAGACGGAACGGCCATAGGAATTTTTGACTTTCACACAATCATGCATAGGAGTCACACAAGTCTCTGTACCCCAAATTACCAAGCACAGACCATCCTCCTGAATATAGTGATTCTGCTCGTGGTATGTTGACGCGGAGCCGTGCGAAGTTGGGTGCCTCGGCTGACGCATACCCGATGATTCAAGTGGCCAATCCTCATGATGATGGAGGACCCACAATTTTAGTACACAGAACATGGACCCAAGCTGATGTAAAATCAGCAATTGAGGGTATAGCGTTGCCCACTGAAGATGTTGATCAATACTGTATCGACATTAGACAACTCATTGCTTCCTATAATTTGAGAGGCGATGAAGTACAACAGGTTTTCATGGCAACCTTAACCAAACATTGGGCAAGCGTTAAAGGCACCTGGAATCCTTTTGATTTTCAGGGCCGTCCATTGGAATGTCACGGGGGGGCATTACAAACAGAAATTGACCAACTATTGGGCAGGATAAAAATACAATTCGAACGTAGAGCAGATTACACAGACATTGGCCGAACCAAACAAAAAGATGAGTTGTTTGAAGACTTTAGACACAGACTAGAAAGAGTGTTCAAAGCCAATGGTGGCTTAGAGCATGGAACTAATGTCTATGAGCAACAACTCAAAAATGCTCTACATGCAAATTCGCGACCAGCAATCCAAAACTGGATCACAAAACATATGATCACTTTCCCGACATCTACCTTGCCACAGTTCATTGATCATGCTATACACACCGAAAAAGTTGTCAATTCAAAGAGAGCAAAAGAAAAAGGGAAAACAGGCACCATTTGTTTTTAGTTAAAGGAGAGCAGTCTGAAGGAGAGCAGTCTGAAGTGTTCTATCAGAATAGGACCTTCGAACCACGCCTAGGGGGGTGTGGTCGTAACAAATTCCGTGGCAAATGGTAGCGGGGGGTACAGTCGTGGTTATCCCAATTATGAAACAAATGGCCAGCCTGCCTCAGGTCAGTCAAAACGGTACAATGCTGAACCTCCTATTTGCTGGTCATGTGGGAAAAAAGGCCATAGAGCAAGAAACTGCCCGGGTAATCATGGGGTCGAGAGTAAACCCCCCTTATGACTAGCCGACGGTCAAGGTACAGTTGAAACAACTGCCTTGCCAACAGCTCCCCCTGTTGATGTAGATGTGAACATTCAAGATTTGTTGATGAACAATATTGAGAAGCCCGTGATAACCCTAATGGTAAACGGGACTCCAATAACTTTTTTGTGTGACTCAGGGGCCATGTGTGACCACATGTCGTGACATACCTGCAGATGTGCAAGAAAATGGTAAAACTTTTTGGGTGAGAGCAGCAAATGGGCTGGCAACCCCAGTTCCCCAGTCTCGACCAGTTTGGATACGGGACCCAGAAGGGGGAAGTTGTTGCATTCCCATATTGCTGATGCCCAGTTGCCCTATTAATTTGCTAGGTAGAGATGCTCTCACTGCCCTTGGGCTTTCCCTTGTGTCTCTTGACGATCAAATTGTTGTCAAAAGGCGACACCAGGTACAGATTTTTGGTCAATTTCACTGCTACTATTTTTATTCATTGGATTTGGCTGACGCAGAAGTGGTGGAATTTGGTTCCCCTCTTTTGGCCCGTGTGGCCACCCTTTTGCACTGCCCTGAACAGGCAATGGAAGCCAATAAACTACACATAACCATGTGGCATAAAGACACACCTGGTCCTGATCACGACTACGAGAACATGCTTGAGGCTGCTACACCTGCCCTTTGACGACATCTTTCCTTCTGCATGATGGTGAAAGCTGTTAGGGTTTTCCAGGTTATCTTTATCGTAGGATTATGTTGGAATGTAACCTGTAATAATTACCCTCGCCTGTCCTGTCTTAACAAAAGTAGTAGAACAAAGTGCTAAGATCTTTTGAACTGATTGACTAGCTGCAGAGGAAGCAATCAAAGTTGTTTTGTTTACACAACATCGTGAAAGACCCCCTGCTGTGCTTTGATCAGCAGGCCAGGGCCTTCGGCCCCATCCTGTTTGCTCTCACGCCCACTCTCAACCCCCACTCTGTTTCTCTCAATAAAAATGCCCCTGCAAGAGGCCTGAGTCAGACTTCATTCGATCATCGCTGTTCAGACAGCGACGAATGGACTCTCCACCTGCAGGTGCTTAAGAGGACTTACTTGTCTCCTGTTTGGTTCTTGCAAAATAAGTTGGAGTGTGCACAACTCTAACAAAAGCCGTGCTTGTGTAGTCATACAAACGGCTCCCCCTGCTGTTCAGAAGTTGCACATGTCTCCCACTCCGCTCCACATCTCTCTCTACAGGCCTCACTCTACAACTTGGCAAAGTTTGGGATTTATGGCTGGTGATGCCTTGGCAGCTTCTGACTGGACTCAGGTTAATCCTGACTCCTTTTATAGTCCTTCCACCAAGCTCTTTAAACAAAATATGACTCAAGACTTGTCATTTATTAGTGGAATCCACGCTGATCCTTGTGTTGAACAAACACCGTCATTTTGAGATTTTGTGTTGACATCCAATGACGAGCACATCCTCGCTGAGGTCCCAAGTCATCTTTGGTCTGCGGGTCCTTCTGACGTTGGTTTAGTGAAAGGGGCGCTTCCTGTTCTCATAGGACCTAGAACTGAATACCGCCCTTGTGTGAGGCAGTATACTTTAAAACCTGATGCCTTACAGGGTATCGCACCTGTTATTTCTGATTTGTTAAAAGCAGGTGTCATTGTTCCTTGCCCGGATTCTCCTTGCAATACTCCAATTTTCCCTGTAAAGAAGGCACCCCCTTCTGTGGGGTGGAGAATGGTGCAAGACTTGCAGGCTGTAAACAATGCTGTTATTCAGAGAGCACCTTGTGTCCCTGACCCGCATACCTTGTTGAATTCATTGACACCTGATACGAAAATCTTTACAGTGATTGACATTAGCAATGCTTTTTTCTCTGTCCCTATTACAGAAGAGAGTCCGTTTTGGTTTGCATTTACATATGCTGGCTCGAGGTACACCTTTACAAGGCTACCACAAGGGTATTGTGAAAGCCCAACAATTTACTCGCAGGTGATGGCAGCCAGCATGGCTAAATTTGTCCCGCCAATGGGAAGTCAAATCCTGCTCTATGTTGATGACATTTTAATAGCATCTCCTGATTTTGCCTCTTGCCAGAAAGACACGCTTGCAGTGTTGCATCACTTGGCGAGTGAAGGCCACAAGGTCAGCAAGAACAACCTTCAACTGTGGTCCACTGAAATTAAATATTTAGGCCACAATCTAAGTTCCCAAGGTCGAACTATAGTTGAGAGCAGGAAAACCTCTATTTTGCAAGCTCCTAAACCACTCACCAAGAAACAAATGATGTCTTTTTGGGGTCTCACAGGTTATTGTAGAAGCTGGATACTTGATTATGCCCAAATTGTTGCTCCTCTGTCCAAATTGATGTATGTGGAAAACATCTCAATGTCCACTCACTTAAAATGGATTCCTGAAGCTGAGGATGCTTTTGTTTTGATCAAACAGACTTTGGTCTCCAGCTCCACTCTGGCCTTACCCAACTATGATAAGGCATTTGTCCAAACTGTTGACTGCAAAGGTCATTACATGACCTCTGTTTTGCTCCAATCACATGACTCGAAGTTGCGACCTATTGGTTTTTATTCCTCTAAACTGGACAATGTTGCATGTGCTCTCCCACCATGCGTGACGGCCGTGGTGGCGGCCTCCATGGCTGTGGAGAGCAGTGCTGGTGTTGTGTTGTTTCATCCTTTGACACTGAAAGTTCCTCATGCTGTCTCGGCTCTTCTGCTACAGACTAATATGACCTTTCTGTCGCCTGCACGTCATCTTTCTTGCCTGTCTCAGCCGCACCTGACCGTTGAAAGATACACGACACTCAATCCTGCCACTCTCTTTCCCCTTCCTGACGACAGTGAATTCCATGATTGTGTCGATGCTGCTCAACAGATTGCAAGGGCTCGGCCTGATTTGGGAGATACGCCTCTGCCAGATGGTCATGTGGTTTTTGTTGATGGGTCTTCTAAGAAAAATGAATTTGGTGTGACCCTTACTGGGTATGCCATTGTTACTGCTGACGAAGTTTTGGAGGCTGCTAATCTACCATCCTATATGTCAGCACAGGCCGCTGAGCTCATTGCTTTGACTGGGGCATGCAAATTGTTTGCAAACAAATCCGTCACTATCTGGACTGATAGTCAGTATGCTTTTGCTACAGTACACGTGTTTGCTCAGCAGTGGAGCAACCGTGGCATGATAACTTCTGCAGGGAAGCCCGTCACCTATTCCGCATTACTGACTCAACTTTTGGACGCTGTCCAGCTGCCTTTAAAGATAGCAGTTTGCAAATGTGCTGCTCACACTGCGTGCTCTGATCCTGTTTCTCTCGGAAATGCTTTTGCTGACAAATCCGCGAAGGCCGCTGCAGAAGGCCTGCTCCATGTCCTCTCGTCTCTCACTGATCATGATTCGATGTCACACATCTCCCCTGATGTGCTGCTTGACATGCAGTCCCAGAGCCCCTCCCAGGAACGACTCTCTTGGGAAAGGCGGGGTGCAACTAAAAACGTTGATGGTCTTTTTGTGTGACCTTTGGGCAAACCTGTCTTGCCTCGTACCTTGTTCAAATGGGCTGCTATTTCGAGTCGTGGGGTCACCCATGTCTCGACAGGGGGTATGGTGAAACAAGTTGAGGCTATTTATACAACATACAGGTTTGCAGCTTTTTTTTTGCAGAGCGTGTTTGATCTGTGCTAAACATAACCCACAAGGAAACTTAAGACCTCGGAGAGGGAAGTTCCCGACTCCATTGTATCCATTTCAGATAATACATATGGATTATATACAATTAAATAAATGTGAAGGGAAAGAATATTGTTTAGTCATAGTAGATGCATTTTCTAAATGGGTAGAAACATTTCCCACCAAACATGCTGATGCACTCACAGTGGCAAAATCCTTATGCATCATTCCAAGGTATGGTATTCCAGAAAAGGTTTACAGCGACAATGGTCCACATTTTGTGAATCAAATAGTGCATAACATTGGAAGAATGTTCCACATAAATTTAAAGAACCATTGTTCCTACCATCGGCTGGCCTTGTTGAGAGATCAGATTACGGAAATGTATGGAAGAAACCAAACGACCATGGACTCAGTGCTTAGACCTGGTCAAAATGTACATAAATATTACAAGTACAACAGGGCTAACTGCTTATGAAACAGTGTTTGGAAGACCTTACAGGCTTCCTCAGTTCAAGAACACATGGGAGATCCCCGAGGAAGCCACATTAGCTGATTATATGAAAAAAATGTTGGAACGTCAAAAGAATCAAACCAATCACACTGATGATGGACACATTTCTCCACAGGAAGACTCACTTTTTTTAGAGAACATGCTTTGAAAATAGCCGAACGCAACACGTGGATTCACTTATCTCATTACAAAAAGGTGATCTCCGCAGACCCACCTAAGTACGGAAGGTGAGCAAAGTCTTGTAATAGTGCCTGATCCTGGTGCCAAGATGCAGGGTTGACACGAAAGCTAGCAGAAGCCAATTTCCAATACACCAACCCGAAGCTGAGGGTGTTGACTCTGAGGAGATCCAAAACATGAGCATTAGAGAGTCATTCGTAAAGTGCTTTAACCGGGCCGTAGCCTGCGCAAAGTCTACCATGGGCTTTTGGTTGTTTTTGCTGGTTTGTGTTATTGTTATATTTCTTTCGGGGGTTATTTTATTGGTAGAGTATCATGAGCCTCGAACATTCTTCTCTCAGGCAGATTCTAATCAATATGGCTCATGGGGAAAAATTGCTAGACATAAGCGCAACACTAAATCCGCTTTTGATAATGTTGTTTGTAATCCAGAAACCGTCCGCGTTCCAACTTGCGTGCCATGTCTTTTGTCCTGGAGTTACAATAATTCATTGATGTTTACTGTGGCTCCTAATACGTCTTATTCTATTATTTTACCTTTGAAAAGTTTGAAAGGTTTTCAAAATGGTCACCCCACTACTGGGGGTGAATGGCTCGGATATTGGTGGTATTTAACTGGCCACCCGGTTAGCACCGACTGGGGCACACTTGTCACCACACAAACGCGAGATTATTGGCCCTCTGGTTCCAGTGAAGAGGCTGTGTTCTTCGCTAAACGAGTAACTTGGAAGAATCAGGGCACAAGCCTCCTTTTGACTCTTACACTCCCTGATGGTCAAATTTGTCCTCAAATGCCACCTTGTTTAACACTTCCTGTTGGGGTTTTCAACTGTGAGCTTGGTCCTCTGGGATTGATCCTCACTTTCTTATTGCTATTTGCATTAACAAAACAACGTCGATCGCAGACCGTCCCTGTCATGCGGTCGCGTTTATTTTTCCGGGTTTCTGTCTCGTCGATGTCGTAATTTTACTTCCGGTTTTATTTTGTCGTTCCTTCCGGTTCAGTTTGTGTTTCCTTCCTCGGTGTTGGTTGTCTTGTCTTCCTTGATCCCGATTGTGTGCACCTGCGTAATCGATACTAATTGTCATCACCTGTGTCCCCGCCCTTTTGTGTGTATTTAGTCTGTGTCTTCCCCTTGTCTTGTGCCAGTGTGTCTTGCCTCGTCCCGACCACCAGCGATCCCTTGATGTCCGAACTCTCTGTAAGAACCCTCCTTTTTGTCTCACCACCGAGCGACGCTTTTGTTTGTGCCTTGGTCTCCAGCGCCTTTTTGTCTCGCCCCAGTGCGACTCCTTTAGTTGGTACTTTTTGCTACGCGTTTTCCCTCGTAAGAGGCGTTTTGATTTGTACTTTTAGCCTTTTGACTCGCCTCAGTGCGACACCTTTTGTTTGTACTTTTTGCCACGTGTTTTCCCTCGCAAGAGGCGATTTGATTTGTACTTTCGCTCTGTGTGCTTGCTGGAATAAATCCAAGATAGAAACGACTCTGCATCCGAGTCCCCCGCCTTCGTCCCAGTAGCCGGCCCTGACGTTCACCACTCCAGGCTGTACGGGGATCGGCAGCGCCAGGAGCCAGAACCGATGCAGTTGGGCAGAGCTAAGTTAACAGAGGAGGAGAAGTTACGGCGGCGCCGAGAGGGAAGATGCTACTACTGCGGCGAGCTCGGACACCTCCTTCTCTCCTGTCCAGTGAGGAGGACCCTGAAGGTAAGCGCCTTCTCTGCGGCTCTGTCCCCGGGGCGAGTGCTCCCCAAGGGCAGGATTACACAGTTGGGAAGAGAAATAGAACTCGAAGTATTAATAGACTCCGGAGCGGACGAAAGCTTGATAGACTGGGCATTTGCTCGCCGGTGGGGGGTAAAGACTGAGCTACTGAACACTCCCGTGAAAGCCAAGGCACTCAATGGACAGGCACTCTTTGAGATAACTCACATAACAGAACCAGTCTCGCTGTCAATTGGTCCCCACCAGGAGAACATACGGCTACATGTCGTGACCTCTCCAATGAACCCTCTCATTCTCGGGTATCCATGGCTTCAACGCCACAACCCCGCTATAGACTGGGGATCAGGGGAAATAACGGGATGGGGGTCCGACTGTCATGATTCCTGTATCAAGTCTAACCCGCGCCCTGTGCCTCCTGCTCCAGACGCGCCAACCCCAGACCTAACCGGGGTCCCTGCGTGTTACCACCAATGGGCCGAGGTATTCAGCAAGGCCAAGGCTACCTCTCTGCCTCCGCAACGTCCGTATGATTGCGCCATTGACCTCCTGCCGGGTTCAACTATACCCAAGGGGAGGCTTTATTCTCTTTCGGGACCTGAGAAGCAAACCTTGAATGAATATATAGACTCCTCCCTGCAAGCAGGACTGATTCGACCATCGTCGTCGCCTGCGGGGGCGGGGTTCTTTTTCGTGGGCAAGAAGGACGGCACCCTACGTCCCTGCATTGATTATAGTTCCCTCAATCAGATCACCATCAAGAATCGGTATCCGCTCCCACTGATGTCGACCGTGTTCGACCAATTACAGCAAGGCCGGGTGTTCACAAAGTTAGATCTGCGCAACGCCTACCATCTGGTGCGCATCCGGGAAGGGGACGAATGGAAGACAGGGTTCAACACCCATCGAGGACATTTTGAATACCTCGTCATGCCATTTGGCCTCACCAATGCTCCCGCTGTGTTTCAGGCCATGATAAACGATGTTTTGAGAGACTGTTTGGACCGGTTTGTGTACGTATATTTGGACGATATTTTGATTTATTCCCCAGATCTGAAGACCCATAGGGTTCACGTCGAGACGGTGTTGCAACGACTCCTTGAACACCAACTATACGTAAAGGCCGAGAAAAGTGAATTCCACAAGAGCACCGTTTCTTTTCTCGGCTTCATCGTAGCCCCGGGCAAGGTAGAGATGGACCCGGCGAAAGTAAGCGCGGTAACGGAATGGCCTACCCCTGACTCACGCAGGAAGGTGCAGCAATTCCTGGGCTTTGCCAATTTTTATCGGCGGTTCATCAAGGGCTTCAGTGCCACAGCGGCTCCCTTGCACGCGCTCACGTCTCCTAAAGTCACCTTCCGCTGGTCAGCAGAGGCGGAGGCGGCCTTCCAGGAGCTAAAGAACCGTTTCAGCACCGCTCCCATCCTCACGCTTCCTGATCCGTCGCGGCAGTTTGTGGTGGAGGTGGACGCCTCCAATCAAGGAGTAGGTGCCATCCTTTCACAGAGGGCCAAGAGCGACAACAAGCTCCATCCGTGCGCGTTCCTGTCTCGACGGCTGACGCCCGCCGAACAGAATTATGATGTGGGGGATCGCGAACTGTTGGCAGTAAAGCTGGCATTAGAAGAATGGAGACATTGGTTAGAGGGAGCACAGCAGCCTTTTTTGGTCTGGACAGACCATAAAAATTTGGAATACATAAAGTCAGCTAAGAGACTGAATTCACGCCAAGCCCGCTGGTCACTTTTTTTCAATCGTTTTAACTTCACTCTGTCTTACAGACCGGGATCCAAGAACACCAAGCCTGACGCCCTCTCCCGTGTTTTCAACTCGGATCCAGAAATTAAGAAGCCCGAAACCATCCTGCCTCCTCATTGCCTGGTTAGAGCAGTGACCTGGCCTATCGAAGGCCGGGTACTGCGGGCCAATGGTAACAAGCCACCCCCTAGTGGTTGCCCTGAGAACCGGCTATTTGTCCCTGCTCAATTACGATCCCAAGTCATCCATTGGGCTCACACCTCCAGACTCTCCTGCCATCCGGGCATGCGCCGAACGCTGTTTGTCATCCAGCAGCGATTCTGGTGGCCCTCCATGAGGGCAGACGTCAATGAATACGTTGCAGCCTGCCCCGTCTGCGCCCGGAATAAGAACTCCCACGGCGCCCGTATGGGGTTGCTGCATCCCCTACCCATTCCTTCGCGCCCATGGTCAGAGATATCCATGGACTTCGTCACCGGGCTTCCGGCCTCGCATGGGCGAACCACCATACTCACAGTGGTGGACAGATTCTCAAAGATGGCTCACTTTATCGCCTTGCCCAAGCTCCCGTCCGCTAAACGAACGGCCACCGTGATGATGGACCACATATTCCGGGTTCATGGGTTCCCGAAAGACATTGTTTCCGATAGAGGGCCCCAATTCGTATCCAGGTTTTGGCGGGAGTTTTGCAGGCTCATAGGGGCAACCGTGAGTCTCACGTCAGGCTATCACCCGGAGGCAAACGGACAGACGGAACGTATTAACCAGCAGTTGGAGACAAGTCTCCGCTGCCTGGTCTCCCAGAACCCCTCCTGGGTGGAGTATGCCCACAACTCCCTGCCCACCACGGCTACAGGTATGTCCCCCTTCAAGTGTGTGTATGGCTACCAGCCCCCTGTCTTCCCTGACAGTGAGCCGGAGGTGACGGTGTCTTCAGCCCACGCCTTGGTGCGCCGCTGTCGTCGCGTCTGGTCGGCGGCTCGGGCCACGCTGGTCCGACAGGGGGACCGGGTCAAGCGGATGGCTGACCGGGGAGACGTCCGGCGCCCGTGTACCAGAGAGGTCAACGTGTCTGGCTATCCGCCAAGGATCTTCCCCACCGGGGGGACTCCAGGAAACTGGCGCCTCGCTTCGTGGGTCCGTTCCCCATCGCCAAGGTCGTGCACCCGGCCGCGGTGCGTCTCCGCTTGCCCAGGTCCCTTGCAGTCCACCCCACCTTTCACGTTGGGAAGGTCAAGCCGGTGGTGGACAGTCCGTTGGTGCCAGATCCTGCGCCCCCTCCGCCTCCGCGGACTGTGGGAGGTGGGACGGCCTACACCGTTAAAGAACTATTGGATGTGCGCAGAAGAGGCCGGGGCTGGCAGTACCTGGTGGACTGGGAGGGTTATGGGCCGGAGGAGCGGCAATGGGTGCCGCCTAGTTATATTTTGGACCCGGGACTTTTTGAGGACTTTTATGCGGCTCACCCTGGGGCTCCTGGGCCGTCTGGGATCCGGCCCTAGGGGGGGGTTCTGTCATGCGGTCGCGTTTATTTTTCCGGGTTTCTGTCTCGTCGATGTCGTAATTTTACTTCCGGTTTTATTTTGTCGTTCCTTCCGGTTCAGTTTGTGTTTCCTTCCTCGGTGTTGGTTGTCTTGTCTTCCCTGATCCCGATTGTGTGCACCTGCGTAATCGATACTAATTGTCATCACCTGTGTCCCCGCCCTTTTGTGTGTATTTAGTCTGTGTCTTCCCCTTGTCTTGTGCCAGTGTGTCTTGCCTCGTCCCGACCACCAGCGATCCCTTGATGTCCGAACTCTCTGTAAGAACCCTCCTTTTTGTCTCGCCACCGAGCGACGCTTTTGTTTGTGCCTTGGTCTCCAGCGCCTTTTTGTCTCGCCCCAGTGCGACTCCTTTAGTTGGTACTTTTTGCTACGCGTTTTCCCTCGTAAGAGGCGTTTTGATTTGTACTTTTAGCCTTTTGACTCGCCTCAGTGCGACACCTTTTGTTTGTACTTTTTGCCACGTGTTTTCCCTCGCAAGAGGCGATTTGATTTGTACTTTCGCTCTGTGTGCTTGCTGGAATAAATCCAAGATAGAAACGACTCTGCATCCGAGTCCTTCGCCTTGTTCCCGGCCTGACAGTCCCGTTATAAATAATTACACCCTGTCAGCAGGAGCAAAAATCACAAGTGTGCTCCTCACTGATGTGGACAGCTATTTTTTTAGCCTCCACGGGAATAAGCGGTCAAACCAACAACTGGTTTCCTATGGTTGAGCAAGCCGCAAAGATGGCTAACACCAGTTGCATTGCATGTATGGGTCCAAGACCTCTTTTGAAAATCCATCCATCCATCCATTTTCTGAACCGCTTAGTCCCCACGGGGGTCGCGGGCGTGCTGGAGCCTATCCCAGCCGTCATCGGGCAGTAGGCGGGGGACACCCTGAACCGGTTGCCAGCCAATCGCAGGGCACACAGAGACAGACAACCATTCGCACTCACACTCACACCTAGGGACAATTTGGAGTCTTCAATCGGCCTACCAAGCATGTTTTTGGAATGTGGGAGGAAACCGGAGCGCCCGGAGAAAACCCACGCGGGCCCGGGGAGAACATGCAAACTCCACACAGGGAGGGCCGGAGGTGGAATCGAACCCGCACCCTCCTAACTGTGAGGCGGACGTGCTACCCAGTGCGCCACCGAGCCGCCTCTCTTTTGAAAATCATACCTGCAAATATAGTTCCTAGGTGTGCTGTTGTTTTAATGTTAAACTCATCCATTTCACCCACTCATGATTGTTTTAATTGGGATAAGGTTTACCCTGTTGCCTCTATGACAAAACGTAAACCCCTTTTTTCTTCCGATGTAGCTAAGGGTGATTTTACATGCATTAGATTACCTGGTACCGGTGAGGAGCTCGGCGCCCTAGCTACTCCATGGTGTGGGTCCATGATTAATGTCACTGCCCCTTTTTTGCCTATTGCTCGTAGTGATATTTGGTTTTGGTGTAATAGTAACAAGATAATGACTGTGATAGGGCTCAATTACGACTGCACCGACATGGCAAAGTAGACGCAAGTGAGCTGAGTAAGGGATTATATGCTAAACAGTCCGCTGTAGAGTTATCAATAGGAGATTGTATCAAAAGCAGTACTAAGAGGTGAATGTGAAGATAACAGGAGGACGCAGATTTTCGGAGGTTTTATAAGGGCAGACTCCATTGGCAAAGATAGGATTAGAGCAAGTGGGAATGGGGACATTTTGGCATTTTAACAGGGATTGACAGCAAGGGAGATTGAGGATAGAAGATCTGGACAGCAATGACGTAAATTACATTTAAAACTGCTCATTCGAGGGAGAGGGCTTGGCGCTCCCTGTGTGGAGCTGCAGCTTTGCAGAGGGGGGCAGGCCCCGCGAGTGAGTGGATGAAAGGAGTGGTAATAGGCGATGACGTAAGGAAGCAGGGAGAGATGCTGTGTCAGGCAGGGGACAAGGCGAAGGACTCGGATGCAGAGTCGTTTCTTTCTTGGATTTATTCCAACAAGCACACTGATCAAAAGTACAAAGCAAAACGCCTCTTGCGAGGGAAAACGCGTGGCAAAAAGTACAAACAGAAGGCGTCGCACTGAGGCGAGAAAAAAGGCTAAAAGTACAAATCAAAACGCCTCTTACGAGGGAAAACACGCGGCAAAAAGTACAAACAAAAGGCGTCGCACTGAGGCGAGACAAAAGGGCTATGGGAATCCAGGCACAAACAAAAGCGTCGCTCGGTGGCGAGACAAAGAGGAGGGGTCTTACTGAGAATTCGGACATCAAGGAATCGCTGGTGGTCGGGACGAGGCAAGACACACTGGCACAGGAAAAGGGGAAGACACGGACTAAATACACACAAAAGGGCGTGGACACAGGTGCTGACCATTATTGTCAATTACACAGGTGCACACAATCGGGATCAGGGAAGACAAGACAACCAACACCGAGGAAGGAAACACAAACTGAAACGGAAGGGACGACAAAATAAAACCGGAAGTAAAATTACGACATCGACGAGACAGAAACCCGGAAAAATAAACGCGACCGCATGACATGCTGGATGGTGTGACAGGGAGGATTTTTAGGTAAAAAAAAAAAGGGGGGGGGGGAGTGAGACTCACCAAGAGGGGCAATAAAGAGAAGCAAACAACATATTTGAGCTAGACAACAGGAAAAAGGGGGAGATCCAAATGATGACGTAAAAAGCCAGAGGGAACAGTCTGACCCATTAGTCTGACCCATTTGATGGTTAGTTTTTATATACCTCACTATGTTACCTCGTTGTTTTGCCGTGTTTATTTACTTCGTTATGGTACCTCGTTTGTTCACCCCGTGGCATGTTTACCATACGACAATGCATTTTGACTGGTTTGTATTTGGGGTCGTGGTTCTGTTCGTTACTGTTTTTGGGGCTCATGCTACGCTTTGTGGAATGTGATGTGTGACGGAGCTCCCTTCAGCTGGCTGACGCCAGGTGAGAGGCGTCTCTGGGGGTGTAGAATGGGCCTCCCTCTTTTTCCTCGTCATTAGAATGGCCAGGTTTTTTCGACGGAGGGACGGCAACTTTTTGGGGCTTCTAACGGGCCACAGAAAAATTTTCCTGTCCAAATTGATGGCCTTGTTGATATAGTACTGAAGGGGGGTGTGCGGACGGCGTCAATCAGTTAGTGGGGTTGGGGGATTCAATCTTGGTCAAGTGTGGTTCCTGAGAGGCCTCAGATTGCTGTCAGGGAGGAATTCGATATTAAATTAGGTTGAGCTTTCCTAGTTAATGTAACCTTAAGTAGCATGCCTTGTGCGTGATTTAGGATGAGACAAATAGGTCCAAATTGTAGACGAAAACCATAAAATGGCTGGGGGAAGGTTTTTGGATGTACCGAGGTCATTTCTTGTTGGGTTGTTGTCGGGGCACTTGATGTTGCCCTGTCAGGGGGGAATGTGGTAAATTTTTATTCTGGTATCATGCAATGTATATCTCACTAGTAAGCCCAAGTGTGACCGGGTCATGTTCGGGTCAGGTTCGTGCGGGATTGTTTGGGGCTTGGTCCAGGAACGTAGACTCATTGGCACCAGACACATCTGGTTTCCATTAGCAACTGACAAGATATGCACTGTGTTGGGGAGGCTGAGTGGGGGGGTCATAGATCATCCAACAGCCCCGTGTGCGCGCACCCGAGTGAAGGGAAGCGCGGGGGTATAAGTTTTAGGGCGAGAGTAGACAAAGGGACTGGACATCTTGGCTAGGGGGCGAGACACTTCTCTTTGACATCAGTTGAATAAAATCTTTCCCCAATCAGCCATGTGTGACTGAAGTTTTCCTTCCCCATGCCAGCCACTTTTTCATCGTTTGTTTGGAAGACCAGCTGACCATCGAAGAGAATTTACCACAACAGCTAGGTGAGGAGAACAACAAAGGGAATGAATGCCGAACGATCCTCTGATTTTCCCTCTCCTTTATTTCACATGTGCAAAGCAGAAAGCTTTAAAACTAAACAGAAATACAACCATGTTTTTGCTCATATTGTCATTCAAATGATTTCCAAATAATATTTTACTTACACAAAACAGAACAGATTGACTACACTAGCAGTATGTACATTTCCTTGTCCGAATAATACATCCCTAACTTTCTTCAAGAAATATTCATCGTCAAACACATAGTTATTATTAGTCTAGGGCAGGGGTCTGCAACCTATATTATCAAAAGAGCCATTTTGACCCCTCGTCTGCCAAAAAAATATTGTAGGGAGCCGCACAAAATAACAGAACTTGTAAACTTTTAAAAGTTCTCATCTTTTTTTAATTTTAGCTGTTATAACCACTGAATACAACAAAAAGTAGCCCACTTTAAAATAAAACATTTAGCTGAGCTTTAAAAATAAACAAAATTAGGACTGTCCTTGACAAGTCCATGTCAGTGCCCTCTTGTCCTCTTCGGGTTTTTTGCTCAGCCAGCAAAAAACTGAAGCACCTGAACATACAAAAAAATCTACATCAGCTCAGAGTCTGATTTTTTTTTTCCAGGAAAAGTAATAGCTTATTAAATTCTATTTAATTCTTACCTGTTTAATGTGACTTCTGTGTCTGAACTTCGCTGCAGATCTTCCCGATGTCAGGGCTGGAGGATGTGACTTTGATCTTCATACAGGCCTGTAGGCTCTCATCTACGAGGCGGGAACGGTGTTTGTTCTTTATGAAGTTCATGCTTGAGAACAATTGCTCGCATAAGTATGTTGAGCCAAAGATGGACAAGACTCCAAATGCATTCTTTTTCATGTTAATATACATGTCAGGAATGGCACTCCATGTTTCAAAAACAAGTTTGGCGGGGTGGGGGAGTTTCTCCATATCACTCCATTTGTGCTCTTTAACGAGTGTAGCCTTCTGACGGGCGACTTCTTCAATATCCGCCGTCAGTGATTTGAACTTATTTACCCATAAATCTTTATCCGCTATGTCGGCCAGTTCAATTTCTAGATCAGGCTTACTTACTCCGGTAAATGCAACTGTGTTCAGCAGGGATGGGTCGATGTCCAGCGGTGTGACAGGCAAAGAGCATACAGGTAAGCCAGCGTTGTTGGCGGTGAATGCAAATAAATAAGTCCACGCTGAATTAAACTCTCTATTTTCTTCCGAAACTTTCCTTTTTTTTTTTTTTTCATGGCTATTCAAGGTTCACAACTTCGCACACAGGTTCACACAATCTAAAAGCTGCCAGCAGGTAAAGGCGCGGGATGTTGACGTTGATGTGACGTAGCCTATATTTTGTTGACAAATTATGAATTAGAAATAGGTCATGCTTTTTAAAAATTAGATCGCATCAACTCAAACTCCAAGATAACTGCGCAACAAAATAAAGTAATAATATGTGAATACAAATGAATAAAGAAATACTCTTTATTAATGTTCGTTTTTTTTTTTTGTCAAGGCCAAAGGGAGCCGCTATAAGGAGGCTGAAGAGCCGCATGCGGCTCCGGAGCCGCAGGTTGCCGACCCCTGGTCTAGGGTAACTTGCCAGCATTTCCCTCGTGGGAATGCACAACTGTGAAGCTTTCAAACAGACTTAACTTTTTCTCGCTGAGCTAACCGCTAGCTTCAACTGCCTCGTGACGTCTCACTGAACTCTCGTTCCAAATGGGAAGAGAACCGTAAATATACTCGCCAACATGTTAACAAAGTGGCCCAGAGATGTCGCTAACGCAGTGGTTTCTTGGCCCTGCATTGTCTCTTATCAAGAGGATGTCGCCTGAAGCTGCTGGTTTTCACTGCCCTCCCTGCCGTTCTCTGATGTCGGTGAGGGTGGCTTTGCTTTCCATGGCGATGGACGTGTTTGTCGCGCTGACATTCGGCACGTTATGGGTTTGTCACAGTTTCTTGCAATGTGTGTGGTGGAAGCACAACAGCTTCGACATACTCCTAATGAGTGAGGCTTTTCGTGGTTTGGGTGAGGTCTAAATTGTCAAGCTCACCTCTCTGGCAGGTTTCGGACACTTGAGTCTTGTGGACTGCAACAGGCTGGTTGAATTCACTCTGAAAACGTTTGGGCTTGTCTTGGGTTGTGGCAGGCGCAGGTGGCATGTTGATTCTGAAGCTGGGATTGTTTCTTGCTTTGGCTTGGGTCTGGACGAAGTTAATAAACACACTGAATGGAGGGAAGGACACTGTCAGGCAGGGGACAAGACGGAGGACTCGGATGCAGAGTCGTTTCTTTCTGGGATTTATTCCAGCAAGCACACTGATCAAAAGTACAAATCAAATCGCCTCTTGCGAGGGAAAACTCGTGGCAAAAAGTACAAACAAAAGGTGTCGCACTGAGGCGAGACAAAAGGCTAAAAGTACAAATCAAAACGCCTCTTACGAGGGAAAACACGTAGCAAAAAGTACAAACCAAAGGCGCCGCACTGAGGCGAGACAAAAGGGCAATGGGGATAAAGGCACAAACAAAAGCGTCGCTCGGTGGCGAGACAAAAAGGAGGGTTCTTGCAGAGAGTTCGGACATCAAGGAATCGCTGGTGGTCGGGACGAGGCAAGACACACTGGCACAAGACAAGGGGAAGACACGGACTAAATACACACAAAAGGGCGGGGACACAGGTGATGACAATTAGTGTCGATTACGCAGGTGCACACAATCGGGATCAGGGAAGACAAGACAACCAAACACCGAGGAAGGAAACACGAACTGAAACGGAAGGGATGACAAAATAAAACCGGAAGTAAAGTTACGACAATCGACGAGACAAAAAACTGGAAAAATAAACGCGACCGCATGACAGAACCCCCCCCTAGGGCCGGATCCCAGACGGCCCAGGAGCCCCACGGTGAGCCGCATAAAAGTCTTCAAACAGTCCCGGGTCCAAAATATAACTAGGCGGCACCTATTGCCGCTCCTCCGGCCCATAACCCTCCCAGTCCACCAGGTACTGCCAGCCCCGGCCTCTTCTGCGCACATCCAGTAGTTGTTTTACGGTGTAGGCCGTCCCGCCTCCCACAGTCCGCGGAGGCGGAGGCGGCGCCGGATCCGGCACCAATGGACTGTCCACCACCGGCTTGACCTTCCCGACGTGAAAGGTGGGGTGGACTGCAAGGGACCTGGGCAAGCGGAGACGCACCGCGGCCGGGTGCACGACCTTGGCGATGGGGAACGGACCCACGAAGCGAGGCGCCAGTTTCCTGGAGTCCCCCCGGTGGGGAAGATCCTTGGCGGACAGCCAGACACGTTGACCTCGCTGGTACACGGGCGCCGGACGTCTCCTCCGGTCAGCCATCCGCTTGACCCGGTCCCCCTGTCGGACCAGCGTGGCCCGAGCCGCCGACCAGACGCGATGGCAGCGGTGCACCAAGGCGTGGGCCGAAGTCACCGTCACCTCCGGCTCACTGTCAGGGAAGACTGGGGGCTGGTAGCCATACACACACTTGAATGGGGACATACCTGTGGCCGTGGTGGGCAGGGAGTTGTGGGCATACTCCACCCAGGAGAGGTTCTTGCTTCACGAGGAGGGGTTCTGGGAGACCAGGCAGCGGATACTTGTCTCCAACTGCTGGTTGACACGTTCCGTCTGCCCGTTCGCCTCCGGATGATAACCTGACGTGAGACTCACGGTTGCCCCTATGAGCCTGCAAAACTCCCTCCAAAACCTGGATACGAATTGGGGCCCCCTATCGGAGACAATGTCTTTCGGGAACCCATGAACCCGGAATATGTGGTCCATCATTACTATGGCTGTTCGTCTAGCGGACGGGAGCTTGGGCAAGGCGATAAAGTGAGCCATCTTTGAGAATCTGTCTACTACTGTGAGTATGGTGGTCCGCCCATGCGAGACCGGAAGTCCGGTGACGAAATCCATGGATATCTCTGCCCATGGACGCGAAGGAATGGGTAGGGGATGTAGCAACCCCATACGGGCGCCGTGGGAGTTCTTGTTCCGGGCGCAGACGGGACAGGCTGCCACGTATTCTTTGATGTCAGCCCTCATGGAGGGCCACCAGAATCGCTGCTGGATGACAAACAGGGTTCTGCGCATGCCTGGATGACAAGAGAGTCTGGAGGTATGAGCCCAATGGATGACTTGGGATCGGAATTGATCTGGGACAAAAAGTCTGTTTTCCGGGGAGCCACTAGGGGGTGGCTTGTTTCCATTGGCCCGCTGTACCCGGCCTTCGATTGGCCAGGTCACTGCTCTCACCAGGCAATGAGGAGGCAGGATGGATTCGGGTTTCTTGAGTTCTGGATCTGAGTTGTAAACACGGGAGAGGGTGTCAGGCTTGATGTTTTTGGATCCCGGTCTTTAAGATAGAGAAAAGTTAAAGCGATTGAAAAAAAGGGACCAGCGGGCTTGGCGGGAATTCAATCTTTTCGCTGACTTGATGTATTCAAGATTTTTATGGTCTGTCCAAACCAAAAAAGGCTGCTGTGCACCCTCCAGCCAATGTCTCCATTCTTCCAGTGCCAGTTTAACTGCCAACAGTTCGCGATCCCCCACATCATAATTTTGTTTGGCGGGCGTCAGCCGTCGAGACAGGAACGCGCACGGGTGTAGCTTGTTGTTGCTCTTGGCTCTCTGTGATAGGATGGCCCCTACTCCTTGATTGGAGGCGTCCACCTCCACCACAAACTGTCGCGACGGATCAGGAAGCGTGAAGATGGGAGCGGTGCTGAAACGGTTCTTTAGCTCCTGGAAGGCCGCCTCCGCCTCTGCTGACCAGCGGAAGGGGACCTTAGGAGACGTGAGTGCGTGCAAGGGAGCCGCCGTGGCACTGAAGCCCTTGATGAACCGCCGATAAAAATTGGCAAAGCCCAGAAATTGCTGCACCTTTCTGCGTGAGTCGGGGGTAGGCCATTCCTTAACCGCGCTGACTTTCGCCGGGTCCATCTCAACCTTGCCCGGGGCCACGATGAAGCCGAGAAAAGATACGGTGTCCCTGTGGAATTCACTTTTCTCGGCCTTTACGTATAGTTGGTGTGCAAGAAGACGTCGCAGCACCGTCTCGACGTGAATCCTATGGGTCCTCAGATCTGGGGAATAAATCAAAATATCGTCCAAATATACATATACAAAACGGTCCAAACAGTCTCTCAAAACATCATTGATCATGGCCTGAAACACAGCGGGAGCATTGGTGAGACCAAATGGCATGACTAAGTATTCGAAGTGTCCTCGATGGGTGTTGAACCCTGTCTTCCATTCGTCCCCTTCCCGGATGCGCACTAGATGGTATGCGTTGCGCAAATCTAACTTTGTAAATACCCGGGCTTGCTGTAGTTGGTCGAACACGGTCGACATCAGTGGGAGCGGATACCGGTTCTTGATTGTGATCTGATTGAGAGGACTATAATCAGTACAGGGACGTAGGGTGCCGTCCTTTTTGTCCACGAAAAAGAACCCCGCCCCCGCAGGCGACGATGATGGTCGAATCAGTCCTGCTTGCAGGGAGGAGTCTATATATTCGTTCATGGCTTGCTTTTCAGGGCCCGAAAGAGAATAAAGCCTCCCCTTAGGTATAGTTGAACCCGGCAGGAGTTCAATGGCGCAATCATACGGACGGTGGGGAGGTAGGGAGGTAGCCTTGGCCTTGCTGAATACCTCGGCCCATGGGTGGTAACACGCAGGGACCCCGGTTAAGTCGGGGGTTTGCGCGTCTCGAGCAGGAGGCACAGCGCGCGGGTTAGACCTGACACAGGAATCATGACAGTCGGGACCCCATCCCGTTATTTCCCCTGATCCCCAGTCTATGACGGGGTTGTGGCGTTGAAGCCATGGATACCCGAGAATGAGAGGGTTCATTGGAGAGGTCACGACATGTAGCCTTATATTCTCCTGGTGGGGACCTATCGACAACGAGACTGGTTCTGTTATGTGAGTTATTTCAAAAAGTGCCTGTCCATTGAGTGCCTTAGCTTTCACGGGGGTGTTCATCAGCTCAGTCTTTACCCCCCACCGGCGAGCAAATGCCCAGTCTATCAGGCTTTCATCTGCTCCTGAGTCTATTAGTACTTCGAGTTCTATTTCTCTTCCCAACTGTGTAATCCTGCCCTTGGGAAGCACTCGCTCCGGGGACGGAGCCGCAGAGAAGGCGCTCACCTTCAGGGTCCTCCTTACTGGACAGGAGAGAACGAGGTGTCCAAGCTCACCGCAGTAGTAGCATCTTCCCTCTCGGCGTCGCCGTAACTTCTCCTCCTCGGTCAACTTAGCTCTGCCCAACTGCCTCGGTTCTGGCTCCTGGCGCTGCCGATCCCCGTCCAGCCTGGAGTGGTGAACGTCAGGGCCGGCTACTGGGACGAAGGCGGGGGTGTTCCTGCTTCGGTGCTTCCTCCACTCTTGCAGCCGGTTGTCAGTGCGGATAGCCAGAGCGATGAGGGTGTCGAGGTCGGTGGGAACGTCTAAGGGGATTAGCTGATCCTGTATGGACCCAGAGAGGCCCCGGAGGAAGATGTCATATAGTGCCGTCGCGTTCCAACCGCACTCCGCGGCCAGCGTGCGGAACCGGATGGCGTAGTCCCCGACGGTGTCTTGTCCCTGTACTATCTGACAGAGTTGGCGAGCCTTTTCTCGGTCAGCGGAGATTGGATCGAACACCGTTCGCAGAGCCTTGATGAAAGCGGGGAGAGAGTGACAGGAGACGGAATCCCTGGCCCATTCCGCGGTGGCCCACGTGCGGGCCCTTCCCGTCAGGTATGAAACCATGTAGGCCACCTTGGAGCGCTCGGTGGGGAAATCTGCTGGGGCCCTCTCAAAATGCATCCCGCATTCTGTAATAAATGCCCGGCTAAGGCCGGGTTCACCGGAGTAGCGCTCTGGAGGAGCCAGTCTGGCACCGCCGGTCATGGGAGCTATGGCAAGGGGAGTAACTGAGGAAGCAGCGGGTGTACTGGAAGTCGCTGCTGGTCCCGCGTTCAAGAGCGAGAGCACGTCCTGCATTTGCTGACCCAGCTGTGCTACTTGGGTGGCGACCGCTCCTCTGAATTCTTCTTGACACTTAGCGATTCCTCGGATTTCTTTCCCCAAGTCGCCCACTTGCTTCTGGTGCTGGGCGAGCTATGAGGCATGGGAACGCACTGCGGCGCACAGGTGCTCCGACTCTGCCGAGTCCATGACTGGCCAGTGTGTACTGTCAGGCAGGGGACAAGACGGAGGACTCGGATGCAGAGTCGTTTCTTTCTGGGATTTATTCCAGCAAGCACACTGATCAAAAGTACAAATCAAATCGCCTCTTGCGAGGGAAAACTCGTGGCAAAAAGTACAAACAAAAGGTGTTGCACTGAGGCGAGACAAAAGGCTAAAAGTACAAATCAAAACGCCTCTTACGAGGGAAAACACGTAGCAAAAAGTACAAACCAAAGGCGCCGCACTGAGGCGAGACAAAAGGGCGATGGGGATAAAGGCACAAACAAAAGCGTCGCTCGGTGGCGAGACAAAAAGGAGGGTTCTTACAGAGAGTTCGGACATCAAGGAATCGCTGGTGGTCGGGACGAGGCAAGACACACTGGCACAAGACAAGGGGAAGACACGGACTAAATACACACAAAAGGGCGGGGACACAGGTGATGACAATTAGTGTCGATTACGCAGGTGCACACAATCGGGATCAGGGAAGACAAGACAACCAAACACCGAGGAAGGAAACACGAACTGAAACGGAAGGGATGACAAAATAAAACCGGAAGTAAAGTTACGACAATCGACGAGACAAAAAACTGGAAAAATAAACGCGACCGCATGACAGACACCTGTTACACACAAATGAAGAATGCGCCAAGCCTTGATGTCTATTCATATGCAAATGAGTTAGGGGTCATAAAATTTTATGACCTTTTTATGACTTGTTACGGTATCATAAATCACCCCCTTTTGGATTGGGGCGGGGTTGGGGGCATCAAGATGGCGCCAGTCATGACGGCGCCATCTTTGACTGTCGCCATGTTGGTTTGCTGGCGCCATTTTTAGATGTGGATATGTATGGGCATGTATTTTTATGAATCAAAACAGGTGTAGCATCTGAGCTAGCTTTGCCACCAGCCAGTACGTGTGGGTTGAAGGGGGCCGTTTTGTTGAGAAGACGAAGGGGAGGGGTGTTTGTGTCAGTGTGGGGGTCGTGAGAGTCGTCATTATTGGTGCCAAAGTTATCTGAAAGAGAGTCGCATGTAATTTGACAAACAATAGTTTAGCCAAAGTTATCTGAAAGAGAGTCGCATGTAATTTGACAAACAATAGTTTAGAGGATCAAGGGGGGTTTTGTTGAGAAAATCATTGAAGTGTCGTCAGCATGGTGCCAAAGTTATCTGAAAGAGAAAAAATCAAGGTGTTGTCCCATGTAATTTGACAAACAATAGTGGAGTCAGCATTATTGGTGCCAAAGATATCTGATGAGGTAGAGCCTGCTGGAATCGTTTAATTTTGGAGGGAGATAGATGAAGGCCTCTGTTTTTTATGAAAGTTGTCTAAGTTTAAAACATATCCTGATTAAAAAAAAAATACACGTGATACACAGAGGTGTGGTTTGAGAGAGGGGCTGGACCTGTTGTTGGTATATTACGCCAGAGTACTAGTTCACAGAAAAGAGCTAAGCTAAACCCCTCCGTGAGTCGTCACCTTATCGTGGTGGAGGGGTTTGCATGCCCCTATGATCCTAGGAGCCATGTTGTCGGGGGCTTCATGCCCCTGGTAGGGTCACCCATGGCAAACGGGTCCTAGGTGAGGGGTCAGACAAAGCACGGCTCACCCAAGCCCCTTATGACGAAAAACACAAATGGACTTTGTTTTCCTTCGCCCGGACGCGGGTCACCGGGGCCTCCCTCTGGAGCCAGGCCTGGAGGCGGGGCTCGAAGGCGAGCGTCTGGTGGCCGGGCCTTCGCCCATGGGGCCCGGCCAGGCATAGCCCGTAATGGAAACGTGGGTCCCCCTTCCCATGGGCTCACCACCTGTGGGAGGGGCCGAAGGGGTCGGGTGCAATGTGAGCTGGGCGGCAGCCAAAGGCAGGGACCTTGGCGGTCTGATCCCCGGCTGCAGAAGCTGGCTCTTGGGACATGGAATGTCACCTCTCTGGCTGGAAAGGAGCCCGAGCTGGTGTGCGAGGCAGAAAGATTCCGACTAGATATAGTCGGACTAGCCTCCACGCACAGTTTGGGTTCCGGTACAAGCCCTCTCGAGAGGGGCTGGACTCTCTTCCACTCTGGAGTTGCTCACGGTGAGAGGCGTCGAGCAGGTGTGGGTATACTTATTGCCCCCCGGCTGGGCGCCTGCACATTGGGGTTCACCCCGGTGAACGAGAGGGTAGCCTCCCTCCGCCTTCGGGTGGGGGGACGGGTCCTGACTGTTGTTTGTGTCTATGCACCAAACGGCAGCTCAGAGTACCCACCCTTCTTGGGGTCCCTGGAGGAAGTGCTGGAGAGCGCTCTTTCCGGGGACTCCATCGTTCTACTGGGTGACTTCAATGCTCACGTGGGCAATGACAGTGAGACCTGGAAGGGCATGATTGGGAGGAACGGCCCCCCCGATCTGAACCCGAGCGGTGTTCTATTGTTGGACTTCTGTGCTCAACACGGATTTTCAATAATGAACACCATGTTCAAACATAAGGGTGTCCATGTGTGCACTTGGCACCAGGACACCCTAGGCCGCAGTTCGATGATCGACTTTGTAGGTGTGTCATCGGATTTGCGGCCGCATGTTTTGGACACTCGGGTGAAGAGAGGGGCGGAGCTGTCAACTGATCACCACCTGGTGGTGGGTTGGCTCCGATGGTGGGGGAAGATGCCGGTCCGACCTGGCAGACCCAAACGCTCTGTGAGGGTCTGCTGGGAACGTCTGGCAGAATCTCCTGTCAGGAAGAGCTTCAACTCCCACCTCCGGCAGAGCTTTTCCCACGTTCCGGGGGAGGCGGGGGACATTGAGTCTGAGTGGACCATCTTCCGCGCCTCCATTGTTGAGGCGGCCGACCAGAGTTGTGGCCGTAAGGTCGTTGGTGCCTGTCGTGGCGGCAATCCCCGAACCCGCTGGTGGACACCGGCGGTAAGGGATACCGTCAAGCTGAAAAAGGAGTCCTATCGGGCCGTTTTGGCCTGCGGGACTCTGGAGGCAGCTGACAGGTACCGGATGGCCAAGCGGAACGCGGCTTCGGCGGTTGCTGAGGCAAAAACCCAGGCGTGGGAGGAGTTTGGTGAGGCCATGGAGAATGGCTTTCGGACGGCTTCGAGGAAATTCTGGTCCACCATCCGGCGTCTCAGGAGGGGGAAGCAGTGCAACGTCAACACTGTTTACAGTGGGGATGGCGTGCTGCTGACCTCAACTCGGGACGTCGTGAGTCGGTGGGGAGAATACTTCGAAGACCTCCTCAATTCCACCTACACGCCTTCCATTGAGGAAGCAGGGCCTGGAGACTCTGAGGCGGATTCTCCAATCTCTGGGGTCGAAGTCACTGAGGTAGTTAAAAAACTCCTCGGTGGCAAGGCCTCGGGGGTGGATGAGACCCGCCCGGAGTTCTTAAAGGCTCTGGATGTTGTGGGGCTGTCATGGCTGACACGCCTCTACAACGTTGCGTGGACATCGGGGACAGTGCCTCTGGATTGGCAGACTGGAGTGGTGGTTCCCCTCTTTAAGAAGGGGGACCGGAGGGTGTGTTCCAATTACAGGGGAATCACACTCCCCAGACTCCCTGGTAAGGTCTATTCAGGGGTGCTGGAGAGGAGGGTCCGTCGGGAGGTCGAACCTCGGATTCAGGAGGAGCAGTGTGGCTTTCGTCCTGGCCGTGGAACAGTGGACCAGCTCTACACCCTCGGCAGGATCCTCGAGGGTGCATGGGAGTTCGCCCAACCAGTCCACATGTGTTTTGTGGACTTGGAGAAGGTGTTCAACCGTGTCCCTCGGGAGGTTCTGTGGAGGGTGTTTCGGGAGTACGGGGTGCTGAGCCAACTGATAAGGGCGGTTCGGTCCCTGTATCACCGATGCCAGAGTCTGGTCCGCATTTCCGGCAGTAAGTCGGATTTGTTCCCAGTGAGGGTTGGACTCCGCCAAGGCTGCCCTTTGTCACCGATTCTGTTCATAATTTTTATGGACAGAATTTCTAGGCACAGCCGAGGCATTGAGGGGGTCCGGTTTGGGGACCTCAGCATCGTGTCTCGCGATGACGTGGTGCTGTTGGCTTCTTCAGGCCGTGATCTCCAGCTCTCACTGGAACGGTTCGCAGCCGAGTGTGAAGCGGTCGGGATGAGGGTCAGCACCTCCAAATCCGAGTCCATGGTCCTCGATCGGAAAAGGGTGGAATGCCCTCTCCGGATCGGGGATGAGATCCTGCCCCAAGTGGAGGAGTTCAAGTATCTTGGAGTCTTGTTCACGAGTGATGGAGCGTAAGATTGACAGGCGGATCGGTGCAGCGTCGGCAGTAATGCGGACCCTGTACCGGTCCATTGTGGTGAAGAGAGAGCTGAGCCAAAAGGCAAAGCTCTCAATTTACCGGTCGATTTACGCTCCTACCCTCACCTATGGTCACGAGCTATGGGTCGTGACCGAAAGAACGAGATCTCGGATACAAGCGGCTGAAATGAGTTTTCTCCGCAGGATGTCGGGGCTCTCCCTTAGAGATAGGGTGAGAAGCTCGGTCATCCGGGAGAGACTCGGAGTAGAGTCGCTACTCCTCCACGTTGAGAGGAGCCAGATGAGGTGGCTCGGGCATCTTATCAGGATGCCTCCTGGACGCCTCCCTGGGGAGGTGTTCCGGGCATGTCCCACCGGTAGGAGACCCCGGGGACGACCCAGGACGCGCTGGAGAGACTATGTCTCTCAGCTGGCCTGGGAACGCCTTGGGATCCCCCGGGATGAGCTGGATGAAGTGGCTGGGGAGAGGGAAGTCTGGGAGTCCCTCCTAAAGCTGCTGCCCCCGCGACCCGACCCCGGATAAGCGGAAGAAGATGGATGGATGGATGGAGCTAAGCTAAAGCTGTGGTGTTAAACTACAAACCTGAAGCTCAAATCATGATAGCAGAAACGCCGGTCAGTATCCATCTTTGCCGTAAAGGTCCTGATGGCTTGTTAGATGCCCCTACGAAGAAACAGATGTATCTAAAGCGTATGCAACAGAGGCCTACAGAAAAACTTGAGCGGAGCTGGCATCTAACACCGGAGACTCTATGGGGATTTACATTTTTTTTACGAGACTGGTGAGTTGTCTTTCTTTATGAGAAATCAAGAGAGCTCTGGATCAAACAACAGCAACTATGAGCAGGCCGGTGCGTATGGTACGTTGAACTCAAATGACTGGGGTGTTTTAAATCAACTCCTGCCCGAGGTTTTGACTGAATTTCTCAATGAATACGGGTTAGAAGGTGAGCTGAATGTAACTTGGATTTCAAGAATTACAGCCAGCGGAAGATGTTTTTTCCGGCTTAAAGTTTCTCCTCAAACTGTTGATGGGACAGAAGATGGGGAGCTAATCGATCTAATGTATCTAAAGCTAGAAGTGTTTAATAGCGAATGTGGAGTTTTCCAGACAATACTGAATATACCATTGACTGCCTGGTATGAAAGGATGCAAGCATTTGGTGAGAGTATTACGGGACTTTTTCTATCAAGCCGTGTCTGGACAAACGTCGTCGGAGTGAAACGTAAACTGACTTTAGATTAACCCTTACTAAAAAAATTAACTTTAAACTACCCCCTCCTCAGCACACTAGATTGTGCTCCTCCTAGCCCCTCTCGTTTTCTCACCTGCAGTCACAGAAAGGTGGAGTTGTAGTCATTAGCATAACTATCTAAAATGTATAAGAGCGGACTTGCAGACGCCTCTTTCACACACACACACAACAGAGAAAGAAGATGGCTCAAAAAACCCTAGCCAGACGACTTTTACCAAGTTTTGTACCTATGGCATCACATTCTGGTCCAGCCCTGACAACTCTGATGCAGAAACAGATGATGCGGACACGGCCTTCATAGCGGCACCACGGCCAAGCACGGCGGCTGAACAACCGGGACCAACGCCAGCGACAGGGGTGGAAAGGTTTGAGATTCTTCCATTGCCTACTCCCGACCCGAGCGAACGCATGTCACCGATCTGCTTCGGCGATCTGCAACCCGATTCTCTCTACGGAGCTTTGTCATCAACCTTTGATGTGTTTGAAACCCCTGAAACCTCGGGGTACAACCTAACAAGCACGATGGAGCAGCAACAGCAGCAGCACCAGCAGCAACAGCAACAGCATGAACCGTGGTCCTCGTCACGAGCCATCGAGCTGTTTGACGACGCATGCGCACGCTATCCTGAAAATGGCATGGATTTGCCCTGCTTGTCTGCTGCTGACATAAGAGTCATGCTCAGAGAGACAGAGACAGAGGTGCCCGGTGGTTTTGAGGAGGCTGACGACACGATCGTTGACAACTACCCCCCGCTGGACCTTGAGTTTGGCATCGTTCCTACGGTGATGTCGACACCTGTGAGAATCAACACACAACAGGACGCAGAATATAATATGACGGTAGAGCCTCTTAAATGGCTGGTGATTGAAGATAACACACGCCTGAAATTGATGGTGGCTAATCTTTTGTACGATGCCTTAATTGAAGCATGCTAAATTAACATGTGACGGATGTGCTCTTGACGATCTTAGCCAGATGCATCATACGTGCTTGTATGTTGAGGATTGAAGCTTTTATTTCTACGCGAATTATGAAGCAGTGACGGCTGAGTTGTGCAATGCTGACTTCCTCCATACGTTGTCGACAATGCTTTTCTATTTTAAAACCTCAGCATCTCTTATAAACATTCGCAATACTGTTTCTGCCATTCTACACGACCTAGCTCACGAGTGCAAGAACTTTACGCGGCTCCGTATGATAAAACAAGAAGCTCGTGACACTGTGTTGAGTAACAACGAAGTAGCGCTATTATTTAGAACGTTTGGAAAAACACAATGGGAAATATTGTGAAAAAAATGTGGGCCCAACTGGTGACTATCCTAACAGTGTTTCTAGATATAACCGGGGAGCAGCTAAAGAAGTTTAAAACTCTAATAGGGTCCAAAGTAACACCATCTATGTTATCTTCAGTCATGCGTTATGATAAACCTTAGGAGTTGTAGAAATTTTTTTTTTTTTACCATGTTTTTTTTTTACCATGGTTTTATTTTTACCATGTTTTTATTTTTACCATGTTTTATACCTGTTTCTGCTTATTAGTAATGTTTTTAAGAACTAGTTGAGTTTTTTCTGTAATAAACTATTGTGACCAGAAAAGCGATTGTTTCTCTGTGTTTATTCAATTAAGAATCACAAGACGTCATACCTGTTTGTTTCATTAACAGCGTCACACTCTGATATCCAGCAGAACTTACCTAACAATGGGTGGCGAGAGATGTCTTCAAAGACTCTATTATTGTGCTAAGAATCCAGTTAGTTTTGGTGGAGAGACACGCCTACACAGAACAGCGGGTGTTAGCTGTGAAAACACTAACATTAAAAAAGTGAAAGCTTTTTTATCCGATCAAGATGCTTACACTTTACACAAACCAGCCAGAATAACTTTTCCTAGAAATAAAGTTTTTGTTCGAGGTCCTATGAGACAATTCCAAGCAGATTTATGCGATATGCAATCACTAGCACGCTACAATGATGGATATAAATATTTACTAACCGTAATCGACATTTTCTCGAAACGTGCATATGTACGCGTTTTGAAAGCTAAAATAGGTACGCAGGTCACCAAAGCATTTGAAGATATCCTATCAGTTAGCGGTTCGCCAAACAGATAAAGGGGCGGAGTTTTTTAACAAACATTTCCAGAAATTAATGAGAAAGTACAATATTACACATTTTGCAACATCTTCCAATACAAAAGCGCAAACCGTTGAACGATTCAACAAAACGTTGAAGACGCGCATGTGGAGGTATTTCACAGCTAAGAACACGCAACGCTACATTGATGTAATTCAGGATTTTATTGTCAGTTATAATGACAGTTTTCACAGTAGTATAAAATGACACCAAATGCCGTAAACGAGGATAATAAAGATATTGTTTTTACCAACCTGTATACAAACAACCCTTTTCAACGCGGGGACAAGTTCTGATTCGCTCCAGGTGAAACTGTACGGCTTTCAAAGCTGAGAGGGGCTTTTGAGAAAGGTTATTTACAGAGTTATACAGATGAAATATTCAGAACAACAAAACGTCTCCATCGCGTTCCTCCTGTCTATAAAATATCGGACTTCGATGGTATGCCTATAGAAGACAGCTTTTACGAAGCGGAATTACAAAAAGTAAAAATAAAAAAATTTTCGCATACAGAAAATTATTAAATCACGCACCGTGTCAGGCAAACACGAGTCCCTCGTCTACTGGGTTGGGTGGCCAGCCAAATTCGACAGTTGGGTACCCGCAAAGAGTATTAAAAACATTTGACGATAAAACGGCCATTCTGTGAAAATTACAAGATAGGTGAAGGCCAGAGAGAATTCTACGTAACATTAGCGTCAAATGCTAGTATGCATCTTTTTAGCGAGAACAGCCTCACAGAATTTAAAACCAAACTAGCGCAACATATCGATTTAAAAGGTTCGTGGGAGGTCGGTTTATGTGAGATTTCATACATCAACTCAATCCCTAACGTTCCTGAGAAAAAACGGAATTTCTATCTGAAACAGCCTAAGATTCTGGTTCATAGAGGGGACGTGTTCCAAGATGAATCATAAGTGCGGACCATGCTTAAAACGCGAGGCGGGCTCTATAAAGATCATGAGTCATTAGCTTTGGACATTCAAACTCTATTAACTAAAGCGAGTAACAAAAAGATTGATGTCCAATTTGATCAACATAAACAGAGGTTTTTGTTTTCGGGCGAAGAAGGGTTGAGAATTATGTTCAAGAGCCCCCTAGCGTACATTGTTGGAATGAACCCTGAACATTGGCTCTCACTCAAGCCGGAAGGCGTAAACGCACAACATCCTGCCGACAGACGAGCCGGATCATATTTCATGTTCATCTACACTGACGTCATACATCATCAGACAGTTGGTGACGCCTACGCTCCAATGCTTAGGACCCTACCTATTGAGGGTAGTTACGGCGACGTTGTAAACAAAACTTTTAATTCTGTTTACTATTTAGATGTGTGCAGAAGCCATATTGAAACCATTTCGGTTTACCTGCGAACAGACCAGAACAATCCGATAGATTTCGAATACGGGAAAGTCATTCTCATTCTGCATTTTAGATCGAAATAATAAAAAATAATAATCGACAAAACGATACAGGTCGGGATGCGTTGTTGATGCCATCATAATTTTCAACCCGCCCCAATCCAAAAGGGGGTGATTTATGATACCATAACAAGTCATAAAAAGGTCATAAAATTTTATGACCCCTAACTCATTTGCATATGAATAGACATCAAGGCTTGGAGCATTCTTCATTTGTGTGTGTTGTTGTTTTATCTGAGAGTCGTAGGACATCCACTTCTCTTGTAGATTGTACGGAAGCTTATTGAGTGATGGGGGCTACTCCCCTAGCAGTGTCTAGGTAGCCAATCCTGGAAGAAATCCATCCTGCTTTGCTGCATACGATTCTTGTAGGAGGTCGGCGAAGTCGGCTAAGTAGCTTGGCTGGCTCTTTGTTGGTGATCTTCGGGAGGTTTTCCAGCCTGGCGAACAGCGCCCCTTCGATTGCTTCGGGGGTGCCGTAGCAGTCTTCAATGCGCTACCAGATGGCTCTGAGGGCACCTTACGGTTTTCTGATATAGGCCGCTTTGAGCCGGCGCGCTTGATCAGACGACTCTTTGCCAAGCCATGGACAACACCTCTCACCCCCTCCATGAGATTGTGCGGTCCCTGAGCAGCTCCTTTAGCGGGAGACTTTTGCACCCTCGGTGTAGGAAGGAACGGTTCCGCAGGTCCTTCATTCCCTCTGCTGTCAGACTTTACAACATGCGTGGCACCTGATAAAATGAATGTTTTTCGTCTCTACTTATTCACCACGTGGTGAATATATTCATTTGCACATGCCAGTGTGGGCCAAGTTTGATGGGTGATGAGTCAGGGGGTGTGGCAAGTTCACAGGAGAGGTTTGATTCCATGGGAGTGGGTGCTGGTTCGGTGAGAGCTGGTTCCGTGGGGGTGGGTGCTGATTATGGGTGATTCGGTGTGTGTGGGGGCTGTTGTTTTCCATCCCGTCTTTTGACCTTGGCGATCACCTTTGGCCGGGTTCTTGGTTGTTTTCCTCCTGCTGCTCTTCCTCTGGCACCTCTACCGGTTTTATCTCCATGTGTCCTTCCTGTAAACCAGGGGTGCTCAATACGTCAATCGCGATCGACCAGTCGATCGCCAAGCTACTACTGGTTGATCGCATGACGTTTAAAAAAAAGAAAATAAATTACTGTATGCTAGAATCTAGCCCATCGCTTGATTGACATACAGGTAGGCCTGTCGGGAGGCGATCACAGTGAACCGCACATGTGCAATAGACAGTGACTCCAACCCCTCACCGAAGCATGTTTAACGGCCGCGCACACACAAACCGCCAAAGTTTATAAGTTAATCAACGCACGCACTCGCTTTTTTCTTTTAAACAAAAGAAAGTTTATGACCATCAAAAATGAGTGGGGTTGCTGGACCAAGTAAGAAGCCAAAAACGTATCACTTTCATACGGAATGGGAGTTGGACTTTTTTCTCACAATGTCATTTTCTAAGTGCATTTCAAAAATACACGCACTATATTATATTATTTATTTATTTATTTATTTATTTATTGTAGTTGGTAGATCTTTGTGACTTGGTCATTTTAAAAGTAGCTCGTAAGCTCAAAACGTTTGAGCACCTCTGCTGTAAACCATTCTTGCACATACATCCACTTCGCCCACTGTCGCACACCGCCCATTCATCATTCTTTCAATTTTGTCATTTGGTACGGGATTATGTGAGCTTTTGGCTTTGACATCATCAATTTATTAATGTTCCCTGACCATGCAAAGTTTGTACTCACCACTTACCATGTTTTTGTTTGTTTGTTCTTTTGATACTCCATGTACTTGCTTACGTCATCATATTCTTAGTTTAGTCATGCTTCCAACCATATCTTTTCTTTGTTAGGCAAAATATTTCCCTCTGTCCAGAACGTTCAGTAGTAATTGAAAACTGGCGTCTAAGCATTAGTCAAAACATAAGATATAACCAAGTACTGAACATTTTTAGATGACTTTGGCAGTGTCCGTTATTTAGAAAATCATCAGGCATGCATTACACAGTTCCTTGAGGGTCATTAAGCTATTCAGACAATATATCAAAAACATTTGTTATTTCAAAGTGCTCAGAAATACATATCAGATCATAAAGTTATAAAAACCTTTGTCATTACCACCTATCAAAAATGTCTAGTTGTGTCTTCTTTATTGATTTGGTGTGTAGGTATAATTATATGCTTAAAATGTTTCTTTTATTGATTTAATATGTGAATATACATACTTGTCTGCTTATGTACTTTATTCAATGAGGTTTGAGCATAACTGTTTTTGTAGCTAGGCAGGACTTTTTGTATTTCGACCCCATTCCTTAACCGAAGGCCAAAACCTTTTTTACAATGACCTTTACATGTTTATATTACTTCACACAAACACTACATCCATCTGCTCCTGGTTCGGCCCTCCGGTCAAAATTTAGAACCCAATTCGGCCCGCAAGTCAAAAAATTTGCCTACCCCTGGTTATCTGTAAGGGGGAGGTGTAGTAGTAGTTAGGACTACTATTCCCATAATGCATTGTTTGTAATGTGGGCACGAGGTTTGGAAGTAATGAGAGCTCGAAGCAACACGCCAGTGTCTAGTGTGATCATTATATTATATATATTACACATACAGTGCCAAATCTGGCCTGCGTCTAAATTTAGATCGGCTCGAAGCATTGTGTCATAAAATCAATAATAAGTGGCCCGCTGGCACTGTCGCTGGGACCTGCGCGCCCCAGAGCGAGCCACATGGCCGAAACTCTTCTGAACGGGAACGTGAACATGAGCGAGCGCGTCTCCCCCGTCCGTCCCTTCCCAGTTCACACGCACTCAGGTGTCCGTTTGCAAGATAATCAGTGACACAGACACTTCCTCATTCAAATGTCCACACACCAAGGACTAAAGCGACGCTAAAATCAGACGCTGCAAGTGTTTTTTTAATTTTTACTTTAACAGATGCACTGATCGGGTGGCACTTTTAATTTCATTGTACATGTGATAATGACAATAAAGATCTATCTATCTATCTATCTATCTATCTATCTATCTATCTATCTATCTATCTATCTATCTATCTATCTATCTATCTATCTATCTATCTATCTATTCATCCATCCATCCATCTATCCATCCATCCATCCATCCATGTGACGCTGAACAGGGAAAGGCAAAAAAAACAAAAACACGCACTACTGGTGAGAGCTGTCTCCTTCGTACTAACTCGACGCACTACTATGCGTCCGCGCCGCCCACTCACAGTGATCGAAAACAACAAAAAACTATTTATTATTATTTTGTGATTATGATGTAATTTGTTGCGTATGAAGTTGAATTAAAAAATAAAATGGAGAATGATTTAATTTGGATTAAAAATCTGACAATAATAAAACAAAACTTAATACATCTAATAAAAACTGAATTCACCTTTAATAAAATTGTTCATTTGTACGTATTTAATTTTAATTTAATATTTAATTATTATTTTAATCTTTAACTTTTCTGGTAGTGCAATTGACAATAGATTCTCATTTGCAATATCAACCTATCTGCAGACAGCAAAGGATATAGTTACATATTTAAAGGCCTAGAGACATCCCCTTTTTTTTTTCAATTAGAACGGAATTTGATAGAATGTATAAAGTGAACACATTTGCCGCATTGGAAATTAAAAATGGACACCGATTACTAAGAATAAAGCTAAAATGAAATGCCAGTTTATCGATCGGGTCCCGCAAGAAGCCACACTGGCGGCGCCATTACTGTGACGTCACAAGTTGTACATCCGGATGTCAACAAACCCAAACAACATGGCAGATGATAGCGACAGCTCCGTTTCTAGCGGCAATATTAGCATCATTTTATCCGATTCAGAAACCTCTTTTGACGCAGAATATGATGAATCCAGCAGTTCACTTGGGCTGAGCTGAGCACATTTTCTGAATTGTGCCCCTCCCGTCACTCTGGTTAGGTTGGCATAGTAAAAAGTGCTCTTGGGGGCTTTAGTGTGCCGAGTTGATCTCGGCACATGAAGACATGACCACCTGCAACGTTTGGTTTAGGTTTTATAAGCATTTTTAATTTTATTGCTTAAATCGCATTTTCTCGACGAGCTGAGCACGTTTTCTGAATTGTGCCTCTCCCGTCACTGTGGTTAGGTTGGCATAGTAAAAAGTTCTCAGGGGGCTTTAGAGTGCCGAGTTGACCACTGCGCATGGAGAAATGAACATCTGCAGCATTTGGTTTAGGTTTTAGGCGCATTTTTAATTTTATTGCTTAAATCGCATTTTTTTCAACGAGCTGAGCACGTTTTCTGAATTGTGCCCCTCCCGTCACGCTTCGACATACTTTTCAAAGTCAAAGTCTCAAAGTATCCTTTATTGTCAATTCCTCCGCATGTCAAGACACACAAAGAGATCGAAATTACGTTTCTCACTATCCCAGGGTGACAAGACAGAGTTCACAACGCACATACAAGTAAACAACACAGGAAAATTAAAACAAGAAGATGAACAATAAGAGTGATAGCACGCTAGCCGCTCCCGATGCACAGCAGAGTCCGGAAAGATGACAGTCAACCAGGCCACTGTGAACACGAGCACACAGCAGGCACGCACTGTCCGGTTCGTGGATCCTATCAGGCGAACGCAACCCATCTTGTCGTCCCGCGAATGAACGTACGCCAGGAGAATGGAAGGCACGGCTAGGCGAGCTGGGTTGGCCGCAAACCTGGCCCGATGGTCTCCGCGCTGGCCCCTCTTCTCTTTTTGTTTACATTCACTGAAGCTAAACGCGTACAACTTGAGACGTCATGAGACGTCACTTCCGGCTGGCGGCTCGGTGCAGTCAAACTCGTCTGCGCGGCAAATTTAAATTCTATTTTTCAGAGTAACAGCTTCCTTTTCGTTGTTTCGATCGTCAATTTATATTTATAAGCCCATAAGCTAACTAAAACCGATTTATACATATACCGGTGTCACTGGGCCTTTAAAAGTTCAATTACAATGGTAATGGTTCAAGGAATGTCCATTTTCAGTGAACCAAATCTGCAAACAGTTTGGACACTTCTGGCCTGCACCATCGGCGACTCGCATCGCTCCGCCTGTTTTCGACCGGTTTTTAGACTAAAATACGTCACTTCCTCTGTGACTCGGCAGCACGTCACGTGACACACGAAAGCGGCCTTAAACAGGCCAGTTTCCTTGCATGGGTAACACATAAGTATCCCCACTCCGTTGTTTAAAAAAGATATTTGTGTCGGCAGCTTCGTAGCAGCTTTTGTGACGCCCACATTGGTCCACTTTCCACTACTGCAACGCATTTGACATTGCTTGACACGCGCACTCGTCCAGCCTTCGAACTGGCCATGGAGGACGCAGTCATTGAATTTGGACACGGCCATGGTACCTACACCGGAGCCCGGATTGTAATTTACTACTACTTTACTGTAGTTTTTAAAATTATTTTAAGCAACAAAACTGGCGAAACAGCAACCTTGCAGGTCAATGACGTGGCACGCTCTGTCTCAATTCTGCTAATTTCGTAGGCTTGTAGCCTGTGCTCCGAAATACGGTGTGCACTTCTATTGAGCATGTATATGTAGTTTGAGAATTTGGACAGGGCCTTCAAAAGAGGTGGAGGAGGAGCAGGATATTACGACAACGAGACACGCACGCGACAAGAAGGTCAAAAAAGACGAGGAAAATGTCGATCGCTATATTGCTTCTAAGGCAACGATGGACATCAAAGGTAATTGCCAATTCACGTCATCGTGTAATAACTTAATTTGTCAGTTGATATTCCCCACTAATCATATTCGGTTGATCAAGGCTTACATTCTTGGTCAAGTCCAATAAGATTTGCACTACTAATATGAATTAAAACGACCACAGATAACCGTACATCAGAGTTGTCCTCTTTCTGTCGCATGTCACACTCGCACGCTTTATTTTAATTTTCCACCCCAAGAAGTACAGCTGGATCAAAAGGTTTTGTCATTTTTAAAAAGGTAGGGTGTTGTTTCGGCGCTCTGATTGGTTGTTGCTGCTGCGTTACAATGTCGAACTCATTTTTGTCGCGGGCCACATCGTAGTCATAGTTTCCTTAGGAGGACCATGACTGTCAACGCCTGTTCTTATACAGTAAAATTAAAAACAGTAAAAACTTTTTTCTTTTTTAAGCATTTTAAAAAGATGAATGGTACTAATAATTCCCAGAATTTTTTGTAAAAGTGAAACAATTTATAATTATAATTTTAGTATTAACACATGAAGTCGTTGCACAATTTGTCTTCGCAGTCTACATAAAATGATGTGGTGGGCCTCATCTGGCCCCCCGGGCCTCGGGTAGAGTCTACAGTGTAGACATGGGCAAACTACGGCCCGCGGGCCACATCCGGCCCACCGGGCCGTTTAATCCGGCCCGCCAAACTTGAATAAATTGTATTATTGAACTTTTTTTTGGGTAATTTTCCCTGCAATTACTATGTTTCCCCAATAGATGGAGAAGCGCTCTATTTCCATTGGTGCCGAATTTCGAGTGTGGGCTGTGACGTCAGCATTCTCGTAATTCGCGCTCTGAGCTTTCAGATACAATTTTACGTTAATGCCACCCACAAACCTTCCCTTGGAATCCTTCCACTAAAATGAGTGGCCCGAGGAAAAGAAAGGTGGACGAGTGTTTAAAAAAAAAAAAAAAAGAGAGGACAATTTGGCTCGACCTACGTGTGTGAGCAGACGTTCAGCCACATGAACGTCAACAAAGCCCGTCACAGCTCTAGGTTAACGGACCGACACCTCGGCTCTATCCTAAGAATTACCACAACAAATTTTACTCCAGACCATGATGCACTAGCAAAATAGGGAGACCAACAATACTATTGATTTCTTTATTACTTTATTTAGAGGTATTCTTTCACCGATTCTTCAAGATGATGTATTTGGTCAGAATGTTTGCTGTTTGATGTGATTTCGCTTCATTAGATAAACATATTTCATAAATTTGACCTGCAGGCGCTGAAGTGATGGAAACTATTATTCATAATAACAGTGTTGTATTTAATGAGAATCAATGATAGTAGTTTTTGGGTGAAATATTTTTTTAATGCTGTTAATAAATGCATTTGTTTTCAAAAAGCTTTTTTTGAATATCTATGCTTTACTACCTACTAAAAGCACAAACCTTTTATGCAATGACCTTTACATGTCATTGCTATTACTTCACACAAACACTCCATCCATCTGCTCCTGGTTCGGCCCCCCCGATCAAAATTTAGAACCAAATTCGGCCCGCCAGTCAAAAGGTTTGCCCACCCCTGGCACTGTAGAGATTACAGTCTTCAATAGGGTTGGCTATCATTGGACGATTCCGGTTCCGATTCTGTTTCTTCAATTCATTCCGGTGTAGGTACCACATCTATTCGGATGTCACGGAGAAAACTTCTAAAAACAGTTCTAGATAATTTTATTCATGGTGTACAGTCTGGGATTATTTATTTACTGGACCCAATTAGTTAAATTGTTAATGTTTGGAAAAAATACGTCGCTATTGTGTTTATTTTTAATCAAGCAATCTACCATTGACTCACTCAAAACGTTTAAAGGGAGGGTAGCGAGCCCAACATTGGCTCTTTTGTGATAGAACATGTAATAAAGATGATGCCAGTGGTAGAATTCGCCCCTGAAAAATATCCAAAGAGATTCAACGGTATTTTGGAAAAGAAGGGCTTACTGATGTCTGCTTTTTGGGCAGAGTCTGCTTGATTTGATACATCAGCCTGACTACGTCACGGAAGGAAGAGATCACAAGTTCTCGCTTGGAAATCATTGTAGAGGCTAATCCTTGTCATATGTTGCAGTTGTCATAAATAGAAACCCATCCAGCCATCATCTGTACTGCTTGTCCCCATGGGGGTCGCGGGCGTGCTGGAGCCTACCTCATCTGTCATCGGAGAGTAGGTGGGGAACACCCTGAACTGGTTGCCAACCAATCGCAGGGCACACAGAGACAAATAACCATCCACATTCCCACTCAAACATTGCAATTTGGAGTGCTCAATTGGCGGCCTACCTATCATGTTTTGAGGATCTGGGAGGAAACCGGAGTTCCCGAGGAAAACCCACGCAGGCGGTGTTACTGTTCATCTGGCTTCCAGATTAACTGGTTCCCCATTCCCAATATGGCGGTTTGGGAAAAGTCTCATAATATATATATTTTTTCTGGTGATTTGTCACAAGCTATGTCAAAATTGTTCAACTGCACAACTGTTCAATTCTTCAATATACACGTGAAAGAAACCATCTAACCCCTAACCCTAACTTTTGACTGGCTGCAAGAAATTATACACATGGTAAAAATATAAATATAAGGTGCCGAGCGATTTGAACCCATGATGTTTTTCAAGGACATATTTTACACAATACAATATTAGTATATAATGAGTGTCTGATGGCTGAGTGGAAGAGCAGCGGAAATTAGCTGTTTCTTTATTCCTTAGCATCATTGGTTCAAACCCCAAAGCTGGTTTTGAGTTGTTTTATGTCTTCAAACCAACGTATGGCACCACAGCCGGTGTATCTGAATATGCTACTCTTTCTACATCAATCCATAATTCTGAAATTGATTTTCCTTGAGTTAATGAGCAGGTCAATCAATCAGGTGTTAGGACCTGCCCACCAAACTTTGATGGGCGAGATTGACAGTTAAAATAAATTCATGACACACTGCAACATTATTAACCATGTTAATATTAATGAAATAGAAAATAACCACATACTGTATATTTCTCGCCATAAACAATGGTAGTTTCAAGGCATTGACACACCCGAAAACTGTTGGCTTCCTGTCAACCCCTGCCGGGTTTTTATATGCATCCCAGTACAATGCATGACGATGCATAAGAGTCTAGTGACATGGAGCTAAATTACAACAATGCAAAAAAATAATGCAAAAGGAAAAAATGGCTCATACAGCGTGCAACTCTGGCCGTCTCTCTCCTTTAACAAGCCAATTCAAATGATCCAGGATTGTTATCAAGTTTCTGAAGCTCTTGCTGATGACCTGATGATTTGAACCAGGTGTGTTTGAGGAAGGAAATATCTAAAACATGCAGGAAAGTGTCCCTCAATTACTAATTTAGATGATCAGACTCATGAGCAAATTACAATATCTCACAAAAGTGAGTACACCCTTCTCATTTCTGCAATGATTTAATTATATCTTGTCATGGGACAACACTGAAGAAATGACACTTTGAGACAATGTTAAGTACCCTAATTTCCGGACTATAAGCCGCACCGGACTATAAACCGCACCAGCTAAAATTCGGGGATAGTTTAGTTTTTTTCTTACATAAGCCGCACCGGACTATAAGCCGCACGTGTACATGAGTTTTTTACAAAGAAAGACAGTACACAGAAAGCCATAAAAATCCATAAATACGCTGCGCCGCCATTTAAGCCTCAGGGTTCAAAGTAACCTTCTGAAAGAAATGCATTAAAAGTTCACATTCATTACAACTTCTTTTTGGTGAGCAAAATGTCAGAAGAATTTAATTGAAATGCTGATTGATTGGGTTTTAATACAATGCAGATGGTCCAAACAGCGCCACTGCTTTGTGTAATCTCTGAGTCACATGGCAGAGTAAGAGAAAGGGTTAAGAGCCCTTTGACGCAGGTCACCTAGCGTGCATTCCTACTAAAGCTCATAATAGTCACAAGCAACACAGCCAGAATAAGCAGCAGCCATAGTAGTGTTTCAAAATAGTATTTTTGTTGTTTTTTTTTTCTTCAAGATACCGCACAACAGTGGTCCACAGCCTTTTTACGAGTGTATAAAAGTGATCAAGTCATCACAAAAATCACGAAAAAAATCTTATATAAGCCGCACCTCCGCAGGGTTCAAAATTTTGGAAATAAGTCGCGGCTTATAGTCCGGAAAGTACGGTAGTCTACTTTAAGACAATGTTAAGTAGTCACTGTAGAGCACAGGTGTCAAACTCAAGGCCCGGGTGCCAGATACGGCCCGTCACATCATTTTATGTGGCCCATGAAGACAAATTGTGCATCAAATTCACGTCATTACTAGAATTGCAAATTATCTTCACTTTTAATAATATCTTTATTTTTTTTATTATATTTGACCAGTTTTTACTAATCTGATTTCAAAGTCAAAAGTCAAAGTCAAAGTCTGCTTTATTTTCAATTTCTTCACATGCCAAGACATACAAAGAGATTGAAATTACGTATCCCACTTTCCCACGGTGACAAGACATAGTACACAATATACATACAAGTAAACAACACAAAAAGTAAAAACAAGAAGGCACAAACAATGACTAAATAAGAGCGATGAATAAATAATAAATAAACAAACAACATAATAAATAAGAGGAGCAAAAATGGAGCAAGTGTGCATACAGCAGGCAGTCAGAACAGCGCAAAACTACAGGACGTTACGCAGGAGGGGGGAGAGAGTTCAGGATCCTAACAGCCTGGAGTATGAAGCTGTTGGTGAGTCTGGTGGTGCGGGAGCGCAGGCTCCTGTACCTCTTCCCAGAGGGCAGACGATCAAACAAAGAGTGAGCGGGGTGACTCACATCACACACAATCGTGGTCGCCTTGCGGGTGAGATGGAAGGTGTAAATGTCCTTCAGGGAGGGGAGCGAAGCACCAATAATCCTACCAGCTGTGGTCACTATGCGCTGCAGGGCCTTCATGTTGTAGTCAGTGCAGCTGATTTGAAACTTAGTTATTTGTCAGTTTGTTTTGTAGCTTTTACTGTATATAATGTGAGGTGCTCATACAATGAATGTGTAAAATGCTGGCAACAAAAGTGAGTACACATTAACTGAAAATGTCGAAATTAGACCCAAATGTCAATATTTAGTGTGAGGTACTGAATGCAGAATTTGAAGAAAATGAAAGACTTCGCATACTTTTTCCTCCCTCTATATAGTTGTGATTTAGCTGAAACTTGAAACTTTGTCCTAGATTAAAATATGTCCTACTTGTACCAATGTTTGCGCTTTTTTTGTAGTGTTATTTGTTGAAGAGCTGGGGCACACTGAGGACCTGCATGTCAGCGTTGTGCACCACTCAGACTGGAGAGGCTGTAAAGAGCACAGCAAAAGGTATGTTGGAAAATGAACTATTTTTCAAGTTTGCTTTGTGTTTGCATGAGGTTTTGAGTATTTTCCGTTTTTAGATAAAAACACACAATTTACATAATTTTTGAAGATTTGGTCTACAGGTCTAGGTTTGGTTTGATATTTTATTTCTTGCAATACAGTGGCACAAAAGGCCAATGATGTACCGTATATTCCGGACTATAAGTTGCAGTTCTTTCATAGTTTTGCCGGGGGTGCGACTTATAATCAGGAGCAACTTATATATGAAGTTATTAACACATTATTACTTAATCATTAACACAGTTTTTTTTTTGTTTGTTTGTTTATTTCGAACATTAAAAGAAATACAAGAAAAAAAGTAAAAAATACAGAAAATGATAACTCCATAGTACAATAGAACATAAAAAAAAAAGAAAAAAATGATATTGCATTATAATTTTCCCTTTATAGTAATTTCATATTTGTTCAAAAGGGAGTAGAAGGAAGCCTAAGCTTATCTTACTTATCGTACTTACTTACTAGTATAGTTGATCACTTCACATGTTATTTCCACTTTAAACCGCATGAGGTCGCACGAGGTCTGTGGAATAATTGGAACCGCAACTGACAATGAGTCTGAATCCATTCATTGACTTCCGGAGAAAAGAATTGTTTATAACACAGAGTACAGAGACACAGAGGACGAAGATTTCGATGGATTTAATAATTTGGAGTGACACAGATGGTTTGATAAACTTAATTATGTTATAGTTATTTGATTTATAGTTTATATCTAGTTACTATATAGGCCTGTGGAATAATTGGAACCGCAGGTGACGATGAGACTGACGTCAGCGCCGCATGTACTTCCTGAGTCCGCAGCGGTGTTTTTTGTAAGTGACATAGAGGACGAAGAATTACATGGATTTAATGATTTGGAGTGACACGAATGGTTCGATAAACTTGTTTTATATGTTATAGTTATTTGATATACACAGTGATCCCTCATTACTTCGCATTTTGTTTATCGCGGCTTCACTACATCGCAGATTTTTTTTCCAAATTAAAAAAACATTTAAAAGTCAAAATAAAACTTTCAAATTGAGGAAATGTGTCTAGCCTTTAGGACAATGTAGTATTGCTCCTAATGTTCGTTTACATTCCTTTAGAAGTCCGTTTTCGCGTGTTAGCACGATCGTGAATTAGCACGATCGCGAATTTGCATCTTTCCGCTACCTTGTTAGCCTGCCCAATACTTCTTGTTGGTGACCGTACTTCGCGGATTTCACTTATTGCGGGTGGTTTTTGGAACCAATTATCCGCGATAAACGAGGGATTACTGTAGTTTATATATCGTTATATAGGCCTGTGGAATAATTGGAACCGCAACTGACGATGAGTCTGACGTCAACGCCGCATGTACTTCCGGAGTCAGCAGCGGCGTGGTTTAGAAGTGACACAGAGGACGAAGATTTCAATGGATTTAATGATTTAGAGTGAAACGGATGGTTTGATAAACTTTATAGTTATTTGAATAACTGCTTATGTTGCATCAGGCACGTTCTCAGTTCCTCGTTTGTGTTTATGTAACGTTAGCATACCGTATCGTTTAGCCTGTTGTTGCCCATTCATGTCTGTTCTTGGTGTTGGATTTTGTCAAATAAAGTTCCCCAAAAATGCCATCCATCCGTCCGTCCGTCCGTCCATCCATCCATCCATCCATCCATCTTTTTCCGCTTATCCGGGGTCGGGTCGCGGGGGCAGCAGCTTTAGGAGGGACTCCCAGACTTCCCTCTCCCCAGCCACTTCCCCTCTGTGAGCCAAGTTGTCTGGGGCTTCATGCTCCTGGCAGGGTCACCCATGGCAAAAGGGTCCTAGGTGAGGGGCCAGACGAAGCACGGCTCACAAAAAACCCTTATGATGAATACTGTGAATGGAATTCACTTGGGATCCCAAGGCGTTCCCAGGGCAGCTGAGAGACATAGTCCCTCCAGCGCGTCCTGGGTCGTCCCCGGGGTCTCCTACCGGTGGGACATGCCCGGAACACCTCCCCAGGGAGGCATCCAGGAGGCATCCTGATGAGATGCCCGAGCCACCTCATCTGGCTCCTTTCAACGTGGAGGAGTAGCGACTCTACTCTGAGTCTCTCCCGGATGACCGAGCTTCTCACCCTATCTCTAAGGGAGAGCCCAGACATCCTGCGGAGAAAACTCATTTCGGCCGCTTGTATCTGGGATCTCGTTCTTTAGGTCACGACCTATAGCTCGTGACCATAGGTGAGGGTAGGAGCGTAAATCGACTGGTAAATTGAGAGCTTTGCCTTTTGGCTCAGCTCTCTCTTTACCACGACGGACCGGTACAGAGATGCTGCACCGAGCCGCCTGTCAATCTCGCGCTCCATCCTCCCCTCACTTGTGAACAAGACTTGTACTGACTGATTGTACTGATTAATGATTGTTTTTTTTATTTGACCTATACACCACAATTTCACATAGCTTAATATAAATATAAACAGAATAATTGTATTCTTCTAATTACCAGTACCATCCATCCATCCATCCATCCATCCATCCATCCATCCATCCATCCATCCATCCATCCATCCATCCATCCATCCATCCATCCATCCATCCATCTTCTTCCGCTTATCCGGGGTCGGGTCGCGGGGGCAGCAGCTTTAGGAGGGACTCGCAGACTTCCCTCTCCCCAGCCACTTCATCCAGCTCATCCCGGGGGATCCCAAGGCGTTCCCAGGCCAGCTGAGAGACATAGTCTCTCCAGCGCGTCCTGGGTTGTCCCCGGGGTCTCCTACCGGTGGGACATGCCCGGAACACCTCCCCAGGGATGCGTCCAGGAGGCATCCTGATAAGATGCCCGAGCCACCTCATCTGGCTCCTCTCAACGTGGAGGAGTAGCGACTCTACTCCGAGTCTCTCCCGGATGACCGAGCTTCTCACCCTATCTCTAAGGGAGAGCCCGGACATCCTGCGGAGAAAACTCATTTCGGCTGCTTGTATCCGAGATCTCGTTCTTTCGGTCACAACCCATAGCTCGTGACCATCGGTGAGGGTAGGAGCGTAAATCGACCGGTAAATTGAGAGCTTTGCCGTTTGGCTCAGCTCTCTCTTCACCACAACGGACCGGTACAGGGTCCGGATTACTGCCGACGCTGCACCGATCCGCCTGTCGATCTCACGCTCCATCCTCCCCTCACTCGTGAACAAGACTCCAAGATACTTGAACTCCTCCACTTGGGGCAGGATCTCATCCCCGATCCGGAGAGGGCATTCCATCCTTTTCCGATCGAGGACCATGGACTCGGATTTGGAGGTGCTGACCCTCATCCCGACCGCTTCACACTCGGCTGCGAACCGTTCCAGCGAGAGCTGGAGATCACGGCCTGAAGAAGCCAACAGCACCACGTCATCTGCAAAAAGCAGAGACGCGATGCTGAGGTCCCCAAACCGGACCCCCTCAACGCCTCGGCTGCGCCTAGAAATTCTGTCCATAAAAATTATGAACAGAATCGGTGACAAAGGGCAGCCTTGGCGGAGTCCAACCCTCACTGGGAACGAATCCGACTTACTGCCGGAAATGCGGACCAGACTCTGGCATCGGTGATACAGGGACCGAACCGCCCTTATCAGTTGGCTCGGCACCCCGTACTCCCGAAGCACCCTCCACAGAACCTCCCGAGGGACGCGGTCGAACGCCTTCTCCAAGTCCACAAAACACATGTGGACTGGTTGGGCGAACTCCCATGCACCCTCGAGGATCCTGCCGAGGGTGTAGAGCTGGTCCACTGTTCCACGGCCAGGACGAAAGCCACACTGCTCCTCCTGAATCCGAGGTTCGACCTCCCGACGGACCCTCCTCTCCAGCACCCCTGAATAGACCTTACCAGGGAGGCTGAGGAGTGTGATTCCCCTGTAATTGGAACACACCCTCCGGTCCCCCTTCTTAAAGAGGGGAACCACCACCCCAGTCTGCCAATTCAGAGGCACTGTCCCCGATGTCCACGCAACGTTGTAGAGGCGTGTCAGCCATGACAGCCCTACAACATCCAGAGCCTTTAAGAACTCCGGGCAGATCTCATCCACCCCCGGGGCCTTGCCACCGAGGAGTTTTTTAACTACCTCAGTGACTTCGACCCCAGAGATTGGAGAATCCGCCTCAGAGTCTCCAGGCCCTGCTTCCTCAATGGAAGGCGTGTAGGTGGAATTGAGGAGGTCTTCGAAGTATTCTCCCCACCGACTCACGAGGTCCCGAGTCGAGGTCAGCAGCACGCCATCCCCACTGTAAACAGTGTTGACGTTGCACTGCTTCCCCCTCCTGAGACGCCGGATGGTGGACCAGAATTTCCTCGAAGCCGTCCGAAAGTCATTCTCCATGGCCTCACCGAACTCCTCCCACGCCCGGGTTTTTGCCTCAGCAACCGCCGAAGCCGCGTTCCGCTTGGCCATCCGGTACCTGTCAGCTGCCTCCGGAGTCCCGGCCAAAACGGCCCGATAGGACTCCTTCTTCAGCTTGACGGCATCCCTTACCGCCGGTGTCCACCAGCGGGTTCGGGGATCGCCGCCACGACAGGCACCAACGACCTTACGGCCACAGCTCCGGTCGGCTGCCTTAACAATGGAGGCGCGGAACATGGTCCACTCAGACTCAATGTCCCCCGCCTCCCCCGGGACGTGGGAAAAGCTCTGCCGGAGGTGGGAGTTGAAGCTCTTCCTGACAGGAGATTCTGCCAGACGTTCCCAGCAGACCCTCACAGAGCGTTTGGGTCTGCCAGGTCGGACCGGCATCTTCCCCCACCATCGGAGCCAACCCACCACCAGGTGGTGATCAGTTGACAGCTCCGCCCCTCTCTTCACCCGAGTGTCCAAAACATGCGGCCGCAAATCCGATGACACGACTACAAAGTCGATCATCGAACTGCGGCCTAGGGTGTCCTGGTGCCAAGTGCACACATGGACACCCTTATGTTTGAACATGGTGTTCATTATTGAAAATCCGTGTCGAGCACAGAAGTCCAACAATAGAACACCGCTCGGGTTCAGATCAGGGGGGCCGTTCCTCCCAATCACGCCCTTCCAGGTCTCACTGTCATTGCCCACGTGAGCATTGAAGTCACCCAGTAGAACGATGGAGTCCCCAGAAGGAGCGCTCTCCAGCACTTCCTCCAGGGACCCCAAGAAGGGTGGGTACTCTGAGCTGCCATTTGGTGCATAGACACAAACAACAGTCAGGACCCGTCCCCCCACCCGAAGGCGGAGGGAGGCTACCCTCTCGTTCACCGGGGTGAACCCCAATGTGCAGGCGCCCAGCCGGGGGGCAATAAGTATACCCACACCTGCTCGACGCCTCTCACCGTGGGCAACTCCAGAGTGGAAGAGAGTCCAGCCCCTCTCGAGAGGGCTTGTACCGGAACCCAAACTGTGCGTGGAGGCTAGTCCGACTATATCTAGTCGGAATCTTTCTGCCTCGCACACCAGCTCGGGCTCCTTTCCAGCCAGAGAGGTGACATTCCATGTCCCAAGAGCCAGCTTCTGCAGCCGGGGATCAGACCGCCAAGGTCCCTGCCTTTGGCTGCCGCCCAGCTCACATTGCACCCGACCCCTTCGGCCCCCCCACAGGTGGTGAGCCCATTGGGAAGGGGGACCCACGTTTCCATTTCGGGCTATGCCCGGCCGGGCCCCATGGGCGAAGGCCCGGCCACCAGACGCTCGCCTTCGAGCCCCGCCTCCAGGCCTGGCTCCAGAGGGAGGCCCCGGTGACCCGCGTCCGGGCGAGGGAAAACAAAGTCCATTTTACAATGGAAGAAAATTGAGCAGGTTTAAGTTATCGTAGGTGTGGCCCTCTGACACAACTCAGGTTTTTCATGTGGCCCCTTGTAAAAATTAATTGCCCACTCCTGCTTTAAGAACTCCGGGCGGATCTCATCCATCCGCAGGGCCTTGCCACCGAGGAGTTTTTTAACTACCTCAGTGACTTCGACCCCAGAAATGAGAGAAAACGCCTCAGAGTCTCCAGGCCCTGCTTCCACAATGGAAGGCGTGTCGGTGGAATTGAGGAGGTCTTCGAAGTATTTTCCCCACCGACTCACGACATCACAAGTCGAGGTCAGCAGCATGCCATCCCCACTGTAAACAGTGTTGACGTTGCACTGCTTCCCCTTCCTGAGACGCCGGATGGTGGACCAGAATTTCCTCGAAGCCGTCCGGAAGTCATTCTCCATGGCTTCGCCAAACTCCTCCCACGCCCAAGTTTTTGCCTCAGCAACCCCCGAAGCCGCGTTCCGCTTGGCCATCCGGTACCTGTCAGCTGCCTCCGGAGTCCCGCAGGCCAAAACGGCCCGATAGGACTCCTTCAGCTTGACGGCATTCCTTATCGCCGGTGTCCACCAGCGGGTTCGGGATTGCCGCCACGACCAGCTGGGGGGCAATAAGTATACCCACACCTGCTCAACGCCTCTCACCGTGGGCAACTCCAGAGTGGAAGAGAGTCCAGCCCCTCGCGAGAGGGCTAGTACCGGAACCCAAACTGTGTGTGGAGGCAAGTCCGACTATGTCTAGTCGGAACTTTTCTGCCTCGCACACCAGTTCGGGCTCCTTTCCAGCCAGAGAGGTGACATTCCATGTCCCAAGAGCCAGCTTCTGCAGTCGGGAATCGGACCGCCAAGGTCCCTGACTTTGGCCGCCGCCCAGCTCACAATGCACCCGACCCCTTTGGCCCCTCCCACAGGTGGTGAGCCCATGGGAAGGGGGACCCATGTTTTCCTTTTGGGGCTGTACGGGCGAAGGCCCGGCCACCAGGTGCTCGCCTTCGAGCCCCAACTCCAAGCCTTGCTCAAGTGGGGGGCCCTGGTGACCTGCATCCGGGCAAGGGGAAAACGAATTCCATTCACAGTATTCATCATAAGGGTTTTTTGTGAGCCGTGCTTCGTCTGGCCCCTCACCTAGGATCCTTTTGCCATGGGTGACCCTGCCAGGAGCATGAAGCCCCAGACAACTTGGCTTACAGAGGGGAAGAGATCGACTCTTAGCTTTGTTTTATTTTGTGATGTCTGATTGCCTTATCCTAGTATCATTGGTGCCGACGTGTATCACTGTATGTGAATAGCTAATGTTATATGTCCTACGCTGGTGTCTAGTTATGTTGCAAGCCAGCTCCCTAAGGTTAGCTTCAATGTCGGTTGCTCTGGCCCCAGAATGCACATAACCTGGATTTTTAAGATTGTTTTGAGTAATGGCCTTATTTATGACTAAGATCAGACAGCCAGTAGACCACATGTGTCAAAGTCAAGGCCTGGGGGCCAGATACGCCCCACCACATCATTTTAAGTGACCCGCGAAGACAAATTGCGCATCGAATTCATATGCCAATTCCAAAATTTCAAATTGTTTTCACTTTTAAAAATAGAGATATTGTTAGCATTTTTTTATTACCATTCATTTTTTAAATAATTTTTAGTTTTAAATATTTGATTTGATTTCAATATTTCATATTTAAATATTTGAACAGTTTTTATTAGTCTCTGTTTTGAAAACTAGTTATTCATCAGTTTGATGTGTAGCCTATACTATATAGTATACAATATGAGACGTTCATACATTTATTTGGGTTGACAATTTGAATGGCCCTTTGAATCAAACTATGACGATGATGCGGCCCGCAACAAAAACAAGTTTGACACCCCTGCAGTAGACCGTGATGGATTACAATGGCTATGTATCTTCACAGGCCCATCATGGTTAGCAAGCCGCTTACCGCTAATGCTAACCTTTTTCTAACCAATTCACTGGAAGGGGCAGTCACCCTCCCCCATCTGCGGACCCGACTCAAGATTTTTCATTTCATCCTTTTTTTTTTTTCTTCTTACCCTCCAGGGGATGCTGCTAATATTTTTCACTGTGGAGATGTGAAGACCTTTGAGACATTTCTGTGATTCAGGGCTATATAAATAAGTTTGCCTTTACTTTAGTGTGGTTTTCTGGCCTTCCTGTTTGGAGTTTCTATTTTCTCTCCTTGCCTGCGAAAGCTTGTTTTGGGTACTCTGGTTTCCTCCCACATTGGTACGCTGTTTTTGAGACTATAATAATGAATGATGAAAGCTTCACAGTAACTTGCTGTCATTTCTTAAGAAAGTGTGTTTTAACTATCTTTTTTGGTATTTTTTTTTATCATACGCTTTAACCACGCACCGAATAAATGCAAGGTAAATGTTTAGTCCGAGGCTGGAACACAAATTTTTACATTCATTTGAGAAAGTTTGCAAATGTCTCAGATCGCAAATGAAGTCGGTAATGAATTAAATTTATGAAAAGTCCCACCTTGTGAAAATTCTCGTTTTTTTTTATGACGTAACGTTTCACTATTGTTTCATTTTGCTCAGCAGCAAACGAACCAGATGAGAGAGCAACCCTGCAAAGACACAAGACTGGAGTTTCCTTTCCTATTAAGGTTTTGAACCATGAAGCTTTTCCAATACAGCCTCTGGGAATGTCAATATCAATGCCCATTTCCACTGTAGACAGCGTAGTGAATGCATTTCCTGCCATTGATAATATTGAAATCACACCTATTAAGAAGGAAGCCTTGTCAGACTCAACTCCTCCCTTAGGTACTGATGTGATTATTACACATGGAGTTTTCCCTGTAGTAGATGATAATTTCAGTCCAGCCCCAGGTCAAGTAGCCACAACAAAGACACCCAATTCTGAACTTGGTGATCAAGCAAGTACCAAAACCCCTTCCTCATTGAGCAACGACACTTCCGATTCCGATTCTGACTCTGAAGATGACGAACATGAAATATCTGAGCAAGACGTATCAGAAGTCCCACAGAATACACAAGTAAAGTTCCAGCACATGACATCTCACGAAAAGGGTCATTCTAATGACCAAAATGACGAGATTTTACCAGAACTTGAAGCCAATAATGCCCCTGCTCCTTTGCCAGCAGAAGCTGCACATACAGAAGCCTCTAAAAATACCAGAGAGGTACAACATTTTAGTGTCGATGAAGAACGAATAAATTCTGCCCCACGATTCCAGGATGTGTCAGAAGATGTATCAGATATCAATGAGACTGACTTAGAAGGTGAACTATGTTCTTTTAAATTAATAGCGTGCCCAGGATCTCTCACTGTCCCTCTTAGTGTTGAAAATTCTGCAGTTAAATCTGTGATTGAGGTTTCATCTCCAGGACAGGACCTAGAAATCACAGAACATGTGTGTCCTGAAGTGAATACTGCACCCATGCTTGTAGAGGATGAATCAGCCCATCAAGGAACTGTTAAGCCCCCTTGCGGAACTGCTGCTTTCCAAGTAGATGGCGCTGTCCCCTCTGGAACAACGAGTGATATTCCAACTATGGTCTTCACCACATCGCAGAGTACCAGTGAGCAACTGCACACTATGAGAGGAGAACACCAGACACAGACTCCACGTGAGGGTAACACTACACCATCCAACTTAATAATTCTGTAATCATTCTATGAGAATCTTTCATCACCTAGAGATGGCCACCTCAGTAATCATAGCAACTCATTCAGCATACTATAACTTCCATGAGTTTTGGGGTGGTATAATTTTTGCATTTTTGGCATTGATATACCACCACAACCATATAAATGTGTAATTTGAAGTGTGCAATTTCTACTTAACAAAAAAAAATATATATGTATATATATATATTTGTTTGTTTGTTTCCTTTGTTTATTTCGAACATTTAAAGAAATACAAGAAAAGAAAGTAAAAAATACTGAAAATAATAACTCCATAGTACAATAGAGAAGAAAGAAAAGAAAAAAAAAACATTGCGTTATAAATTTTCACTTTATCATAAAAATCTTATTTGTTCAAAAGGGAGTAGAAGGAAGCCTAGGCTTATCTAGCTCTACCCCTTGTAACCACATGTTTGCTTGTCCATTTTCAGATATGTTAAAGATATACATATATATACATATACATACATACACATATACACGTACATATACATATATATATATATATATATATATATATATATATATATATATATATATATACATACATACATATATACATGCATGTACACATACATACATAGACACATACATATACACATGCATACATACATCATCCAACATCCAATGGCTCAAGATGGCGGCGCGTGCACACGCAGCGGCCACTCTCTGTCCCGTTCGGTGTTGTGTGAGTGTTTACTGAGTGTTTGTCCGGCAGTTTTGTGTGTGTTCGTCTCGTGTGATACGTCGTGCTACTAGTGCGGCGGGCATGTTCTGCTCAACATCGGCGGAAGTGGATTTTATGGCGTTCTGGACTTTGGTGCGGAGAGATTAAGGGCGCTCGGACTGCTTCGTCATGGAGCGACGCCGGACTGGCCTGCTCTTCCTCCCCCGGTTGGACTGTGTCGTGAGCTCGGACTGCTCTGTCCTGGAGCATTGTTGGGATGCGTCGGCAGTGGGTCTGCGAAGCAGCAGAAGAGGGGCCAGCACGGAGACGTCGGGCCAGGCTTGCGGCCAACCCAGCTCGCCCAGCGTTCCATTCTCCTGGCGTACGTTCGTTCGCGACAAGATGGGTTGCGTTCGTCTGATAGGATCCACGAACCGGACAGTGCGTGCCTGCTGTGTGCTCGTGTTCACAGTGGCCTGGTTGACTGTCATCTTACCGGACTCTGCTGTGCATCGGGAGCGGCTAGCGTGCTATCACGCTTATTGTTCATTGATGTTGACTTCTTGTGTTATTTTTCCTGTGTTGTTTACTTGTATGTGCGTTGTGTACTCTGTCTTGTCACCCTGGGATAGTGAGAAACGTAATTTCGATCTCTTTGTGTGTCTTGACATGCGGAGGAATTGACAATAAAGGAGACTTTGACTTTGACTTTGACTTTGACATACATACTACACACATATATACATATACACACATATATATATATATATATATATACATATATTTCAGGAGTGTAGCTTTCGTCCTGGCCGTGGAACAGTGGAGCAGCTCTACACCCTCAGCAGGATCCTCGAGGGTGCGTGGGAGTTCGCCCAACCAGTCCACATGTGTTTCGTGGACTTGGAGAAGGCGTTCGATCGTGTCCCTCGGGAGGTTCTGTGGGAGGGTGCTTCGGGAGTACGGCGTGCCGAGCCAACTGATAAGGGCGGTTCGGTCCCTGTATCACCGATGCCAAAGTTTGGTCCGCATTTCCGGCAGTAAGTCTGATTCGTTCACAGTGAGGGTTGGACTCCGCCAAGGCTGCCCTTTGTCACCGATTCTGTTAATAACTTTTATGGACAGTATTTCTAGGCGCCGCCGAGGCGTTGAGGGGGTCCGGTTTGGGGACCTCAGCATCGCGTCTCTGCTTTTTGCAGACGACGTGGTGCTGTTGGCTTCTTCAGGCCGTGATCTCCAGCTCTCACTGGAGCGGTTCGCAGCCGAGTGTGAAGCGGCTGGGATGAGGGTCAGCACCTCCAAATCCGAGTCCATGGTCCTCGATGGGAAAAGGGTGGAATGCCCTCTCCGGATCGGGGATGAGATCCTGCCCCAAGTGGAGGAGTTTAAGTATCTTGGGGTCTTGTTCACGAGTGAGGGGAGGATGGAGCGTGAGATCGACAGGCGGATCGGTGCAGCGTCGGCAGTAATGCGGACCCTGCACCGGTCCGTTGTGGTAAAGAGAGAGCTGAGCTAAAAGGCAAAGCTCTCAATTTACCGGTCGATTTACGCTCCTACCCTCACCTATGGTCACGAGCTATGGGTCGTGACCGAAAGAACGAGATCCCCGATACAAGCGGCCGAAATGAGTTTTCTCCGCAGGATGTCCGGGCTCTCCCTTAGAGATAGGGTGAGAAGCTTGGTCATCCGGGAGAGACTTGGAGTAGAGTCGCTACTCCTCCACGTTGAGAGGAGCCAGATGAGGTGGCTCGGGCATCTCATCCGGATGCCTCCTGGACGCCTCCCTGGGGAGGTGTTCCGGGCATGTCCCACCGGTAGGAGACCCCGGGGACAACCCAGGACGCGCTGGAGAGACTATGTCTCTCAGCTGGCCTGGGAACGCCTTGGGATCCCCCGGGTGTGGTTTGGGTGGCCGGTAAATTAGAACAGCATTGATCTTGGACGGAGGTTTTGATTTGAAGGCCAGATATTCAAAAGAGGACACTTCAGGTAGACGGGCGAGATGGAGCCGGTGTCGGGAGGCCAGACGCAAACAAGTTCTCTCCGTGATGCTCCAGCTCCAAGCTGCGCCAGGGTAGCAGGTCAGTCCACCGGAGTAATCAGAGGGACTGGCACCGGAAAGACGGGCTGGAACCAACGGCTACACACGAACCGAACAGGAGGAGAAAATCCGCAGCGCAGTTCAGCCAAGGAGGAGACTCTCAGGTGAGCTTTGAGGCGGACAATCACACTGTCACATCTCCCTCGTCTTCTAGAGCGCTTTCTCTGGGGGAGAGGGCATGACAGCCGGCGTCGGTGTTCGGAGCCGCAGGGTCCGTTGGAACGGGACTTTTGGTCGCGTTCCCTCCGGGGAGAGACATTAGATAGTCGGCGCAGGTGTTCAGGAATGTCCGCCAGCACCGTTGTTTGCTGATCGAAAAATGGGCGATCAGGTAGCAGTGGGGATTCAAACCAAGCCCCAAGGTCAAGGAGCGTTTGGCGATCATATGTCAGCAGAGCAGAAACATATCGGAAGGCAGCAGGAGCAGGGAAAAAGACTTAACAGCAAAGGAGCGAGGCAGACGGCTTGCCATCACGGGCGCCATCTTTTTTTCATTAGCTCCAATCCTGCTCCAAGCGTATTTTCCTTTCACTCTTGAGATCCTTAGTTTTGTTAATTCCACTCCACGTTCGTTTCTTTCACTCTTGAAACCGTCTGCGTGGTGAGCGTTAGCTGCGTGGCGAGCGTTAGCTGCGTTTATTAATGTCAGTACGTTTATAGGTATCAATATTTGAGCACATGTGCCACACTGTAATCTTCTAACTAATCTGTAAATTTTGGTCCATGGATTATATACTTACACCCCTCTGTTGCGATAGTGTTGGCTCATGGGATATAAACTTGACCCGCCTGGTCAGATCTTTTAGGATCTAAAATTTTGAGTTTGGCAATGAGGGACTTCCGGCCTTGGACAAAAGTCTAAGAGTTGACAACAGAGACCAGAGAGATGTAGACTATGCTTCAACAAGTGATGTGTGGACTCAAAAAGAAGATAGACAAACTTATTTGAGTCCAGCATGGGAGACAACGAGCTGTGATTGGTTGAAGCAAGGGCCGTCCGATGCTGGGGAGGGTGTCTGCAAGATTGTGACTCCAAATCTCTTGAAATTTAGTAATTTCTCATCGCTGTATTCAAATCAAACTTTCCAATCTATCAAACATTCAGTTAATTTATCATTGTTGTATTCAAATAAAATGTCACATTTTGTCCATTATTTTGTTTTTCTGTCTTTCTTCCTCTTTTTGGTCACGGTGGTATTATAAGTAACACCATGGAAATGAAATCAGTGTGTCTGGCAATGTAAATCCTTTGTTGAAATTGGGACTGGACTAGATAAGCAGAATTGCTTCAACCGTTTCCCTTTTTGACATGTCATATGAAAACACAACATGAAATGAGGTTGTAATGAATGTTGATTATGTGCCTGCCAAAATAAACAAATCAATTAAAAAAAAAAAATCAACATTAATGCAACATTCCTATTATGAGCGCTACTATAACTGCTCCGGGTCGGCAGTTGCTAATGCTCAATGCTATCTTGGTTCAACAGCTTTAAACAAGTCAGTGAACTTCATATTATCCAACATGTTTTGCTTGGTCACAGCAGCTTTTGCAAGCTCACTGCTTTTAAGTCAAAGGCAGTCGATTTTAACAAAACAAAAGAAATGGAGCTGCTGCATCTGTTGTAGAGGTTCCCTCCGGCCACTAGAGGGCACTGGGCTATTGTTGATGACGTCTTGGTGCGTCACCCTTTTCAGTATTTTTTTCCGGGTCATGTCTTCCCCGGAGCTTTACGTGTAGCTCGTATCGCATTGCCAACTTTACCCCTGTAAGTGGTCCCATTATTAGTTGTGTGTTGCAAGTGTTCCCTGCACATTAATTTTATTATGATTGTCGCTGAGATTCATACATGTCTGTATGTTTGCAGAGCTTCATCTCTGTCAATAAACGTTACGTTAATAAAAGGTATGCGTCCCCACAGAACCATCTCTTTCCGGACAATCTTCTTTGTATATATTCTCTTACTAATGGTAATTAAACATTAAAACACCTGCAGCTTATAGTCCGGTACGGCTTATATAGGAACAAAACAAGATTTTCCTCCAATTTTAGCTGGTGCGGCCTATAATCGGGTGCGGCTTATAGTCCGAAAAATATCTTAAAAATGAAAACCACTTGTTTGTTTCATGAAGTGAATACAACAGAAAAACTGAAAAAATACATTTTTATTTTATCTGAACAACAGGTTATTCGATAAAAATTCCAGCGTGATATCTGAATACCAAAATATTTTATAGCTTTAGCACTAGTACTTATAAAAATAGTCTTGTACCGATCCAGTCATTTTGGCCTGTAACGGATTTTATCCAGATCCAGTGGATCAGTCCCTATCACCCCTATTCTCTGCCAAGTTCCAAAATCTTATCCACGCCCCTGGCAGTCTATATAATAGGATATAATTTTTCAGAACAAATGAAATACACAAAGATTACCGAGCTTCCCGTTTGCCGTCAGCCAAAATCTCTGAAATATAGGAAGCAAAAAAAAAGAGAGAAAAAAAGTGCCTCCCCAGTCATGAACCTCACCGCACGTCATTAACACATACATATATACACATACATACATACTATATACACATACATAAATATATACATACATACATACATATATACACATACATACATATATACACATACATACATATATACACATACATACATGTATAAATTCACATAACATACATACACATGTACATGTACAATACATACACTTGCGTCTATCCATATACATTCACACGCTTAAATGTTTATACCCATATACACATATACCCACAAGTATACATATCCATGCATACATACATATCCATGCATATGCGCCGAGCTTTCGGATACAGTTTTACGCTAAAGCCACCCACAAACCTTCCCCTGGAATCCTTCCATTAAAATGAGTCGCCCAAGGAAAAGCAAGGTGGACACTGAGTGCTGAGTGTTTAAAAAGAGTGGCCAATTTGGCTCGACGTACGCGACGTGACGTTCAGCCACATGAACATCAACATCAACCCGTCACAGATCTAGGTAAACGGACCAACACCTCGGATCTCTCCTAAGAATTGCCACTATGACACACTAGCAAAAAAAAGGGAGACCAACAACACTGTTCCCACTGAAAATGAAGGGGAGGCTTTCAAGTTTGTTGTAAAAAAAATGCATTTTGAATATGATCTGTACAAATAGCAGGGATTGAAACTAGCGACCATTCTCATTTTCAAACAATGCAGGATGCTCAAGGACATTGATGCACCACCTGTTTGTGACTAATTTTAACCTTTAAAGTTCTTAAGGCTTACTTTAAGGAAGTGTTTCCCGTTTCCTCACCTCTGTTACCAGGTGTTTGTGAGTTAAAACTGCTCTGATTTTCAGATACCCCTCACCGTGTTGCCGTTTTGATTACTTTATTCGGATGTATGCTTTCACCGATTCTTCAAGATGATATATTTGGTCAGAATGTTTGCCGTTTGATGTGACCTCATAAGATAAACATCTTTCATTAATCTGACCTGCAGGCACTGAAGTGATGGAGACTGTTATTCATAATAACAGTGTCGTATTTTATGAGAATCACTGATAGCAATTTTTTAGGGATTTTTTTTTTAATGCTGTTAATAAATGCATTTGTTTTCCAAAAACTTTTTTTGAATATTTATGCTTTACTACCTACTAAAGGTCAAAACCTTTTATGCAATGACCTTTACAGGTTGTTTATATTACTTCACACAAACACTACATCCATCTGCTCCTGGTTCGGCCCCCCGGTCAAAATTTAGAACCCAATTCGGCCCGCAAGTCAAAAAGTTTGCCCACCCCTGAGTCAAACCATGGTTTTATTTTTTTTCATTTCCTCATTTAACACTGATTCCACTTGTTGGATGCTATTACCTGAACAAAAAAATATTGGTGTCATCTGCAAAATTGACGATTTTTAGTTCTCTCGATACTTTGCACATATCATTTATATACAAAATAAACAATTTAGGGCCTAATACTGACCCTTGTGAAACACCACATGTAATATCCAAATATTCAGAGCAGTGATTACCCAACTTTACAAACTGTTGCCGTTCGCTCAGATAATCTTTTATCCAGTCTAATACTGTTCCCCTTATCCCATATTTTTCGAGTTTATTGAATAATATGTTATGAGTAATTGTGTCAAAATCTTTTTTGAGGTCGATGAATACTCCTATTGCATGTCTTTTGTTGTCTATTGCATCTGTGATTTCCTTGATTGATTCCATTAATGCCTGTGCTGTTGATCCGTTAACCCTAAAGCCATATTGGTTTTCTGCAAATAATTTGTTTTTCCAAAAATCCATCTATTTTACTGTTAAAAAGCTTTTCCAATATTTTTGAGAGTTGTGGCAATATTGAGATAGGTCTGTAGTTTGTAAAGTTGTTTGCTCCCATTTTTATAAAGCGGAATGACCTTAGCAATTTTCATTTCCGGAAGTGACCCAAAATAAACCGGAAGTGACCCAAATAGACCGGAAGTGACCCAAATCAAACGGGAAGTGACCTTATTTCAACATTAATTACCTACATTTCCGCTAACTTTTGCAATTTTTGTCCGATTAAACCCGTTTCAACATTTTAACCCCAAAAGTGAACCTCCTGAAGCCGTTAAATTCCTTTTGTTCCAAATTTCCCAAAATTTTGGCGCAATTGTTTTTTCTTTTAATTCCCATTGTTTCTCTATGGGGATTCGAGATTTGCTCTAACTTCTACAGTTTTTAACTGATTCAACCCATTCCAACTTTCAACTGTTCATCGTTTGCCTTCCTATTCCACAACTTCCCACTTACCAAAAATTCTCTACAATTTTGTTTTTCTTCTCTAATTTCTACATATTTCAACCGATTCAACCCATTCCAACTTTATTCACTTTGTTCACCTTATGCTTACCATATTCACCCCCTTGACCCCCACTTCCAGTGTGGCGGCCATCTTGGATTGACCCTGAAGTGCCCCCAATGAACCCAGAATGAACCGGAAGTGCCCCAAATCAAACCGGAAGTGACCTTAGGTAAATCGGAAGTGACCCCAAATAAACCGGAAGTGACCTTTTTAAATCAGAAGTGACCCCAAATAAACCGGAAGTGATCTCAGCTAAACCGGAAGTGATCTATATTAAACCGGAAGTGCCCCTAATAAACCGGAAGTGACCCGTATCAAACCGGAATTGACCTTAATTCAACACAAAGTGCCCCAAATAGCTACATTTGCACTAACTTGCATTTTTTGTCCGATTAAACCCGTTTTAACATTTTAACCCCAAAAGTGAACCTTCTGAAGCCGTATGTTTCGTTCCAAATTTCAAAAGATTTTGGCGCAATATCTTTTCCTTTTAAATTCCCATTCATTCTCTATGGGGATTCAACATTTGCTCTAACTTCTACATTTTTCAACCGATTCAAGCCGTTCCAACTTTCAAGTGTTCATCTTTTGCCTACCTATTCCACAACTTCCCATTTACCAAATATTCCAAATTCGAAATTCAACCAATTCTCCAAAATTTTGTTTTTCTACTCTAATTTCTACATTTTTCAACTGATTCAACCCATTCCACCTTTCAACTGTTCATCATTTTCCTACCTTCCCACTTACCCAAAATACCACATTTGCAATTTTGAAATTCACACCCAATTTTCCAAAATTTCCTTTTTCCCTTCTAATTTCTACATTTTTCAACCGATTCAACTCGTTTCAACATCATTCTGCAGCATTCCCCAAGTATTCATTCAACTTCTTCACCTTCACACACAATTTCTTCAGGAATTGCAATTTCTACTTATTATTATTCTACTTATTCCGCTCACTTTTTTGACGCCTAACTACTTCCACATACTTCAACCGATTCACTCCGTTCCACTTTTCACTTATTCCAAATATTCATGACACGGCTGCTTACATTTCTTACATTTTCCGTTTTCACAAAATTCAAAAATTTCCGGCAAATTTTTCCCCATTCATTCTTAATGGCAGATTCAACATTTCACATTTACGTTGTTCCAGTTTGAAATCCACTTAATTCAACACAATCAAATCACATTGGGGACATTCCCAAACTTGCCAAATTCATAAATTTTACGTTTTATTCTTTTAAAATTTGCACAAAATTTTGCAAAATTTCACTAAATTTAGTTTTTCACTTCTAATTTCTACATTCTTCCACCGATTCAACTCGTTCCAACTTTCAACTGTTCATCTTTTGCCTACCTATTCCACACCTTCCCACTTAGCAAAAATTCCACTTTTTCAAGTTTGAAATTTAACCAAATTCTCCTAAATTTTGTTTTTGTACTCTAAATTCTACATTTTTCAACCGATTCAACCCAATCCAATTTTCAACTGTTCATCTTTTGCCTACCTATTCCACAACTTCCCACTTACCAAAAATTCCAATTTTGAAATTCAACCAAATTCTCCAAAATTTCATTTTTCTACTCTAATTTCTACATTTTTCAACCGATTCAACCCATTCCAACTTTCCACTGTTCATCTTTTGCCTACCTATTCCACAACTTCCCACTTACCAAAAATTCCAAACTTTCAAATTTTTTCAACTCTAATTTCTACATTTTTCAACCGATTCAACTCGTTTCAACATCATTCTGCAACATTCCCCAAGTATTTATTGAACTTCTTCACCTTCACACGCAATTTCTTCAGGAATTGCAAATTCTAGTATTATTTTTATTATCTTCTGATTTATTTTTATAGTATTCTTTTAAGCTTAATCTTATAATATTAATTTATTGTTATATCTTTTATATTTATCTTTTTATCAAATCTATTTTTCCCATTACAAATAATGGAAAAAAATTTAATCTGTTCCAAGACTTAAAAAAAAAAACGCCTTTTTTAAGCATTTTTTCATTCGTGCATTTTTAAAGTTAGTTAAAGTCCCAATGATCGTCACACACACATCTGGGTGTGGTGAAATTTGTCCTCTGCATTTAACCCATCCCCGTGTGATTTTGATCCATCCCCTGGGGGAGAGGGGAGCAGTGAGCAGCAGCAGTGCCGCGCTCGGGAATCATTTGGTGATCTAACCCCCCAATTCCAACCCTTAATGCTGAGCACCAAGCAGGGAGGCATTGGGTCCCATTTTTTATAGTCTTTGGTATGACTTGGCCGGGGTTTGAACCCACAACCTTCCAGTCTCAGGGCGGACACTCTACCACTAGGCCACTGAGCTGTCCGATTGCGCAACTGCAGCGCACCGCCGACCGCGCAACTGTAGCGTTCCGCTGACCGCGCAACTGCACCACGCTGGCCGCATTATTGTGACAGAGCCGTCGCTGAAATTAAGAAAATATTTCATGATTACATAAGTCCTGATGTACTTTCCAAAATTTAAGTGGACCTCAGTGCGCTGGGAGCTTAATTTGGTCCGATTGCACAACCGCAGTGCGCCGGGCGCTCACTGTCGCATTACTTTAAGAGTGTCTTTGTGTTTTAGGATGGTTTTACTGCTCCCACTTGCTGTCTTTGGAGGCATGATTAGGGGTTAATACAATCCTTAAAGTAACAAAAATACAATAACAACAAACAGAGTCAGTCGGTATCTGGGCCGCGCGGTCGGGTTTTCTCACGTCCTCACGGCTTGTCTCGCGAGGCTCGACCTCCCAATTTTGATTCGACAACCGAAGCAAAAAAAATAATCTCAAATTTTTCTTTCTAATTCCGATTTGTTCGAGAAACAGGACGTTCGAAAACCGAGGTTTGACTGTATATATATATATTTTTTTCTGTGCGGCTTGGCGGCCCGGTACCAAGTGGACCGGGGGTTGGGGACCCCTGTTTTAGAGTACTATTTTTTTCGTCTGTCCTAATTCTTTGTTATTTATACTCCCCTGTTTCAATTTTGAAATAATTGTCATATACTGTGAATACTGGAAGGTGGTCAGTAACATCAGTAATTAATAACACGCTTGTTGTCCTGTTTTCTATCACATTCGTGAATATGTTATCTGTGAGAGTAGCACTCTGATGTTCCTCTACTGGGTGTAGTGATTGTAGGAAAGAGACTAAGAGCTATGCATTAAATTTAAAAAATCATCAATATTTTGTTGCTTGTTTGGATTTAATATATCAATGTTGTAATCCCTGCAAATAAAGATATTTTTATTGCCTTTTTGTATTATCACACTTTCTATCCATTCTGTGAACTTGTCAATGCTATAACCAGGAGCTCTATAGACACAGTTTATAATATATTTTTTCTTTTCAACACAAATCTGTATTGTGAGACATTCAAGAAGGTTGTCCACCACCTGCGTCTACAATTGTGAAATTCATATTAAAATCAACATAGATTGCAACACCACCCCCACCTTACCTCTGTTATGTATGAATTCATAGCCTTCCATCTCAAAATGCATTCCCTTCTCAGTCGTAATTCTGGTCTCAGAAACAGTAATTATATCAAATGGTTGTTTGAATGTGTTTAAATAATCCCTAATGCTACTAAAATTTGTATATAGACTTCGGCTATTGAAAAGGATAATAGATAGCTTAGCCTTTGTTAAGCTGTTCCTATTATACTGATCATTGCTGTAGTAATAGCATGTGTTGTTCATGGTGGAGAAGAAGTTATTGTCTGGGTCGATGTCCTGTTCTATGTCCAAAGTGCTGCTTTCGCTGTAATCAAATGTTAGTTGGAGTTGTTCATGTTCCTGTATCCACTGTATTACTTGTCCATTTTTGCTTAATGTAGGTTGAGTACTGTCTCTGAGCATTATGTTTGCGTTTTGTGTTGTTACCTCCATTCAGTTCCAAGTCCAATCGAGTTGATATTCTATTGAGGATACTTATTCGTACTTTTCCAGTTCCTCACCATCAGTATATTGGCCTCTTCTGGTGATCCATTAAGCTTGATGTATATCTTACAATTTCTGGTCCATGTACTCTGTATTTTTTTCATTCTTCTCAGGTGACATGGTTTCTATGCAATGTCCACGTTGGTCTTTGCAAATGTTCATTTATGTATGTAGATGTCTGTGCCTTTGAGCAACTTACCCTGTTTTAGAAGTGCAATTTTGTGCTTCCTGTTGACAAATTTCAGAATGACTGCTGGCTTGTCGTTACTGTTTCGTCTGGGTAGTGGATGACAGGCTTTACCTGGTTGGAGTCCATAGTTATTCCTTTTGTTTGCAGAAATGCAGCTACTTGTTGCTCATCTGAACTTGCATCTTGCTCACAGCCATCGCTGCCTGCCGTCACTGCCCTTGCATAAGATATTGGTTTAATTGCTATTCCAGTGATGACAATGTCATTTATTCTTGTTTATTGCTCAAGGTCTGCAACCCAACTTTCCAGGTGGGCAAGCCGCTTGTCCTTCTCAGCATTGAGAATCATTACCTCTTCCACCAGTGCAAATATGTTTTTCTGCTGCATCCTCACAGCAGAAACGTCTTCCGAAAGGAAGTCAAGTGACTTTTTCATGTCCTCGACCTCCTCCGTGGACATGGTCAGGTTTTTTTTCAGCCCCATATTGCTTACGTTGGTCCGAACGATCTCTGACAGCTCAATCTGCTGTTCCCCGGTAGATCAGCTGTTAGCTGTCATCTAGCAAACTCGCCGTTTCACGATCTGCTTAGATCGGTTAAGTTTGCTTGTATTTTCTTTCTTTCTTGAAATCCTTGGTTTTGTTAATTCCTCTCCACGATCGTTTCTTTCACTCTTGAAAGCCTTGGTGGAGTTAGACAAGTTGGAACCAAGGTTTAATAATCACTGGCAAAAATACAACAACACAAATCCTCGCTGCGACGCAGCGGAACAAAGTAGCAAAATTAACAGCACAGGAATGGCTCGTCTGTGGCAACAAAATAACAACATAAACTGCACAGGAATGGACCGTCTATGGCAAGAAATTAGCAGCAAAAACTGGAAAAAGGATCACGACTTGCTGCTGTTTGGAGGCGTTAGCTGAGAGGCGTTAGTAGCTGCGAGGCGTTAGTAGCTGCCAATAATATGAATAATATGATATATATAATAATATTATAGAAATATTATCAGGACAAGATACATTATGCAAATGTACTCTAATTAATTTTATGCACTTTGCTTTCTTCTACAGAACCTGCAAAAATGGTACCTAAGCCTGAGGATGCTTCTGACAACAGCAAATATCAAAATTACCAACACCACAGCTACACCCCTTATACTTTTGCAGACATGGATTTAGAGATGGCAAAGTATCGTCTCCCTCAGCCTACCTCTGGAAGACCCTCACCCCGACACTAGAAGAATGGATGGATGTGTGTCTGTATGTGAGTGAGTGTTTGTGTTTGTATATGTATGTATATATGTATGTATATATGTATGTATATATATATATATATATATATATATATATATATATATATATATATATATATATATATATATATATATATATATGTGTGTATATATGTATATATATATATATATATATGTGTGTATATATATGTATATATATGTATATATATATATATATATATATATATATATATATATATATATATATATATGTATGTATATATATGTGTATATATATGTATATATATATGTATGTGTATATATATGTACACAATCAATATATATATATATATATATACATATATATATATATATATACACGCATGCGCGTGTGTGTGTGTGTGTGTGAATGTGTATGTGTGTGCGGGCGTGCGTGTGTGTGTGTGTGTGTGTGTGTGTGTGTGTGTGTGTGTGTGTGTGTGTGTGTGTGTGTGTGTGTGTGTGTGTGTGTGTGTGTGTGTGTGTGTGTGTGTGTGTGTGTGTGTGTGTGTGTGTGTGTGTGTGTGTGTGTGTGTGTGTGTGTGTGTGAACACAGTGTGAACTCGCTATGATGCGGTTCACCTTTCACGGCCTCGTTTCACGGATGTTTTTTGGGGGTGTCAATGTATCATGCTTTTATTCATTTACAGTAATCCCTTTTTTTATTGCAAGAGATGCATTCCAGAACCATCCACGAAATACAAACGATATATTTACTTACGTATTTATACACTATATTAAGGCCTCCCCCATGCTTTTATGCAACAAAAATCCTTTCCCATTCCTTTAATAACATTGCCACACTGCTCTGTGCATGTTGTGTACCTTTACAGTCAATAAAAGAACAAACATACTATTGTCACGCCCCGCAGGTTGCTATTTTTGCTTAATTTTGGATTTGAAAAGTTAAATGTGACAAGCATTTAGAACAGGCATGTCAAACTCAGTTTGGCTCTCGGGCCGGATCCAGACTTTCTGTTCTCAGGTGGGCCGGATCAGTAAAAGAATGTCAACTCCAAATATTTTGCTTTGTTTTTCAGTACTATGCTTTATCATTCAGCCTACATTTGTAGCCTACCCTACATATTATAATCACGGATGACAAGGAATCTTTTCTAAGCACAACACATTTTTTTTCACAAACAATGAAAAAAAATGATTTCATGGTTCACTGGTTTATTTTAACAATGAAGTGAATGCAGTTTTACACCTGAACCAACTCACCACACTTAACAAACTCAAGTGGGAGCTATGAAAGAAATATTCTCGCCTTAATTGTCGTACTGCTTTGAAATAAATTAAAAAAGAAATACAAAATAAAAGTTATAGCAGTGCATGCTTATACTACATCCGATCAAACTACTAGGCTGGGCCTACTGAAGCTGAGAATATACTGCACAATATTAACTGTCTTTAATATGAAACCAGATTAATCTTATTTTTAATGATCTGTATTAATGAGTGCAAACAAATTTCGTGTCATCACACTTTTTTTCTCTTTCACTGCACTCCTGCTGTCTACTTGCTGCTGCTGGCTCCTGAAACTTGGGATCTTTTTGCCTTCACAAGTGTATCAATATTGGGTGTTAAATCCTGAGTAGCAGCACATTTAACAATATCATTCAAGTGTTTATTTGTTAACCTTGAGTGCTGCTTTGTTTTATTATTGTTCATTACGTTGAAAACCTGTTCACAAAGATAAGTAGTCCCAAACATGGATAGAACGTTTACAGCCATGGCTGTTAATTCGGGGTAACCTGGCACGAGATATTGATAAAACGTATCCAATCCCACGGACCCAAATTTATCCTTCATAGCGGAATCGCACTACAAGTCAATAAGCTCGAGTTGAATGTCAGCTGGCATATCAGAAGGCTTCACTGTAAATGGCAAGCGAAAAAAGCCAAATTTGTTCTCAAGTTCACTGAATACCTGAAACCTCTCAAACTCTCGCAGAAAATCTGTTATGTTGTCTTTATATTTTTTCAAATCATTATCGGGATGGTCCGGTGCCTCCGGACGAACAGCTGTGAGACAAGAGAAATGCACAGAGTAACTTCTGTGAATAAATAATGCTCAGTCCATTTTTCCTTGAAAACTCTGCACTCCGTGTCCACTTTTCTTTTTTTTTTTTTTTTTTGACAGTGCCATTTTGGGAAGGGTGTGTTGACCGATAACTTGTGGTGAATTGTGAAGCAAGATTGACGGTTTGGTTTTTGTACTAACTCGTGTCAATGCCGCTGGACGTGAGCTCTTTTACACATTTACTGCCCTCCCATGGCCGGAGGGAGCACTTGGTTTGTATTTATTTGAAAAAATCATAAGGTTTGATAGAAATGAGCTAGAGACTCGCTTCTTTTTTTGACATACTCAGAAATTTATGCCGGGCCGGATTAAATGATCCAATGGGCCGGATCCGGCCCGCGGGCCGTATGTTTGACATGCCTGATTTAGAAGAAAGGGAACCATTTGGGGATGGTAGAGGGCTCTTAATTGAAAAACCTCTGGGCATTGGAGCGCGCTTCTATCACAGATCATATTTATTCTGCATTTTACATTGTAAAAATTACATTTAATCAGTCTAACAAATAATTAGAAGGAAGGGAATGGTTTGGGGGCTGCAAGGGGATTGTAATGAAGGTATAAATTACCTAAATAAAATACCTTAAAAAATATAATAGTCAATCTCAACTTCACGGATTTTGCCTATCTTGGGTTGTTATTGGAACGTCTGCCCCGCGAAACATGAGGGTTCCCTCCACACAATATGTATAATTTTAATGGGATACATAACTCATTTTGCCATTTTCAGTCGTCATTTTTTTTATTTTGCTGGAATTAATTTGATTACTTTCATTTCATTTTCATGCACAATTACCACCTTTAAAAAAAGCTTTTTTTTTGCCACTTGCTGTCAACTGAAAATGGCGTCACGTGTGCTCAGGGGTCAGGTAATAACCAAACATGGCTCAAGTTACGTTTGCAAACTGAGCCGTGATTGCCAAACTGTGTTTATAATGGTATTAATTGTACATGAAAAGTAACTAAGTTATAAAATTCATGAGACAAAATGTTAGTTTTGCTGCTGAAAAAGGCGAAATAACTTTAGTATCCCTTTAAGCTTGAAGAATTAACAAACAAAAAACTAAAATGCCCTATTAACATTTGTCTTGAATATAAAGTCACATGCATTTAATAAAATCTGTTTCTGTATTTTTTTCGATTTGCTGTTACTTTGCGACAAAAATTTGTCTCAATGAAGAAAAATGTCTCTTACATATGACTAGAAAGAATTTAGATCACCCTTGTTTCTTCAGTTTAATGTTCATTTTGAAAGCATTGTACAACTAATGGTACATGTGTTTGGACCAATATAACATTGAAAACAAAAACAGTCTATGAGAGTTGAGTTTGAAATGATCGAAACATGTTCCAAAGGTTTTTTGGTAATGGCCAAAATCATTAAGTTTTTACATAAATATCTTGGCATTGTAGGCTACTGTAAAAAATGGTTCCTTTAGGCATTTCATGTTTTCTTTTGCGGTGGTCACTTGATGTTCTTTTAGTGGTGCCAGACAATAAAATGAACAAGAATCTGACGAAAACATGGTGGTATCGTTCCATTTTTTTTCTCAATTGTTTTCTGAAAGCATGGCTCGTACTCCCAGAACTATAGACACAAATGGAAAAAAAAAGTTCTCAGTTCTCCTGCAAAATTTACTTGTAATTTGTTTTCAAATTACGCACACAAAACATCATATGTATAAACATTTATAAGAACCAGACCGCTGATGTGCCCCATGTAAAACACTATAATGAATGGGAAAAAAGTCTTCATGGATCATGGCTTAAGTCTTTTTTTGTTACACTTATTACAGACAGTTCATACAGTGGGGGAAATAAGTATTTGACCCCTTGCTGATTTTGCAGGTTTGCCCACTTGCAAAGAATGCAACGATCTATAATTTTAATCATATGTACATTCTAACAGTGAAAGACGGAATCCCAAAGAAAATTCCAGAAAATCACATCATATGAATTTATAAAAATTGATAACCGTCTGATGAGGAAAAACAAGTATTTGAACCCCTGGACAAACAGCATGTTAATATTTTGTAGAAAACCCATTATTGGCCAGCACAGATGTCAAACGGTTTTTATAGTTGGTGACAAGCTTTGTGCACATTTCGGCAGGGATGTTGGCCCACTCCTCCCTGCAGACAGCCTCCAAATCATTCAGGTTCCGAGGTTGTCGCCTGGCAACTCGAATTTTAAGCTCCCTCCAAAGATTTTCAATTGGATTCAGGTCTGGAGACTGGCTAGGCCACTCCAGAACCTTGATGTGCTTCTTCTTCAGCCACTCTTTTGTTGCTTTGGCGGTGTGCTTAGGATCGTTGTCGTGCTGAAACACCCATCCTCGACCCATCTTGAGCTTTCTCACTGAGGGAAGGATATGTTGGTCCAGAATTCTACGATACATGGCCCCGTCCATCCTCCCCTCAATACGATGGAGTTGTCCCGTCCCCTTGGCTGAAAAGCACCCCCAAAGCATGATGTTGCCACCACCATGCTTGACGGTCTGGATGGTGTTCTTTGGGTTGTACTCGGTGTTCTTTGCCCTCCAAACACGACAAATTGAGTTGAGGCCAAAAAGTTCTATTATGGTCTCATCTGACCACATCACCTTATTCCAGGCCTCTTCTGAGTCGTCCAGGTGCTGAATGGCAAACTTCATGCGGGCCTGTACATGTTTCTTCTTGAGCAGGGGGACCTTGCGTGCGTGGCAGGATTTCAATCCATGACGGCGTAGTGTGTTACCAACCGTTTCTTTTGCAACTGTGGTCCCAGCTGCCTTCAGTTGATTCATCAGTTCCCCCCTTGTGGTTTTGGGATGATTCCTCACCATTCGCATGATCAGGGAGACCCCACGAGGTGAGATCTTGTGTGGAGGCCCAGACCGAGGGAGGTTGGCGGTGGTGTGGTGCTTCTTCCATTTCCTGATAACTGCACCGACAGTTGATCTTTTCTCTCCAAGTTGCTTTCCGATTCTCTTGTAGCTTATCCCAGCCTTGTGCAGATCAACAATCCAGTATCCAGACCTGAATCCAATTGAAAATCTTTGGAGGGAGCTTAAAATTCAAGTTGCCAGGCGACAACCTCGGAACCTGAATGATTTGGAGGCTGTCTGCAGGGAGGAGTGGGCCAACATCCCTGCCGAAATGTGCACAAAGCTTGTCACCAACTATAAAAACCGTTTGACATCTGTGCTGGCCAATAATGGCTTTTCTACAAAATATTAACATGCTGTTTGTCCAGGGGTTCAAATACTTGTTTTTCCTCATCAGACGGTTATCAATTTTTATAAATTCATATGATGTGAATTTCTGGAATTTTTTGGGGGATTCTGTCTCTCACTGTTAGAATGTACATATGATTAAAATAGTAGATCGTTGCATTCTTTGTAAGTGGGCAAACCTGCAAAATCAGCAAGGGGTCAAATACTTATTTCCCCCACTGTACATACACGAGGGTGTGTTGTAAAATATTTTAGAAAATTCTTGTTATATTCTGAACACACAAATACATGTTAATATTTGCTCCAAAACAGAATAATTTAGAATGCCTTTATTGTTGTTGTACTATCACTCATTGGTGTCATCACTCACCTGGAAAAGCCCAAGTCCCATGTTAGTCTGGTCTTTGTGAACTTTTCAAGTGCATTTAACACCCTGCAACCACATCTCTCATGAGAAGTAAGGTGCTCCAGTGAACACCAACCCTCACCTCGTCTTTCGGGTTGTCTCCTTCCTCTTAGGAAGGGAGCAGAGGGTCAGGGGTAAATGGTAATCTCAGCTCAGTCAAGGCAATATCCACAGGTTCATCCCACGGTCATTTCTCCACTTCTCTTCACTCTGTACACTAATTGCAGGAGCACCACCCTCTCAATAACACACATCAAATACTCTGACATTGTTATCATAGACTCCACTAACACAGATGGACTTCTACAGGCTGAACTGGACACTTTTTCACTGTGGTCCATTGTCTGGATTCACATAGATGGAACTTTGGAGTATTTGATGAGTTGCTTTGCATCTAGGGTCACACAAGGTTGTATTTCCAATATTAGCAGCAACAGGTTGTGCTCTCGGGTCCAAGCTGACAGTCTCTCAACCGCATCCCTGTAGGCAGACTCGTCTCTTCCACTCTGAGATGAGCCCGACTACACCATCAATAAATTTGATATCATGGGCAAATTTGATGATGGTGTACAGTGCTTGTGGGTAGCCAGTGCTGATTGTTATGGTGTGGGAGTGGTGAGGCCCAAATTTGACAGTTTGTAGGCATTCTGTTTGGAAGTCTTTTATCCATCTGCAGATAGTGATAAGCTGGCCAAGGAGGATCAGTTTGTTGGTGAGGATTTTCGGGATATTGGTGTTGAATGCTGAACTGTCATCGATGAATAGCATTCTTATGAAGAGCTTACCTGTTGCATTTTATGCTAAAGCTCTGATTGCCAATTGTAACACCATGTGGCAGGTGTTTGTCCATGTGATGAGTCCGTGTGCAGGATAGGGCAATTCACTTTATAATTTTGAAAGACTGTTTTCTTTGTGAAAATGAGATTTTCTTCCTGAAATACTATGTGCCAAATGCAGTGAATTCTGTGTAGTGTTTTGAAAAATGTGTGTTTCAGGACTGCATTTTGAGTGTAAAGCACAAATAGTGCTAGTTTACCAGAATTGGCTGAGGGGTTTGGTGCATGTTACATGTTGTGATAATTGTGTCTCCAGTGCAAGTCAAGTCAGTCAAGTAAAGTTTATTTATATAGCCCTAAATCACAAGCAGTCTCAAAGGGCTTCACATAAACAAAACAAATCGACAATTATTCTCAAAGCATCCCCTGATCTTAAGCTCCCAAGAGGGCAAGGAAAAACTCAAAAAAAACCTACTAGGGGAAAAATGAAAAACCTTGAGAAGGGACCACAGATGGGAGGATCCCCCTTTCAGGATCACCAGGCTGCAATGGATGCAGAGAGGGCACATCAAATGTGTTCGGCCACCCGCTGACGGAGGGGGGATACCGTGGTTTTCGGCCATCCGCGGACGAGGGGTGGTGCTAACGGTGTGTTCGGCCATCCGCGGACGGGGGTGGGGGGGCGCGGCAATGACATACCAGCTCTGCCAAACCCCCTGAAGCCGACTCACCGAACCCCTGGGGTTCGATCGGACCCAGGTTAAGAACCACTGCTCTAGACTCTGCAGACATTTTTTTGGCCCTCGGGGTCAGTAAGAGACTAGCATTTTGTGAGCGGAGGTTACGAGACGGAACCTAAGGAATGTAAGGAACAACTATGTAGGTCGACGAGATATGAAGGCGCTAAACCATGCAATGATTTATAGGTTAATAGAAGAACCTTGAAGTCACATCTTTAATGGACCGGGAGCCAATGTAAGTTGGCTAATATTGGGGTAATGTGATCAAATTTTCCTGTCCGTGAGAGCAGCCTTGCCGCAGCATTTTGTACTAACTGTAGACTTTTGATACTGGATTTAGGAAGACCAGAGAATAATGCGTTACAGTAGTCCAGGCGCGACGTAATAAACGCATGTATAATAGTTTCCGCATCCCCGGTGGAGAGGATCGGACGAATCTTAGCAATATTACGACGATGAAAAAATGCAATTCTAGTTATGTTCTTAATGTGCTTTTGAAAGGAGAGCATTTGGTCAAATACTATTACCCCAAGATTAGTTACAGTATCGCTCCGAGTGATAGTACGATTATCAATAGTTATAGTGGTTTCCTTAAATCAATGGTGATAACGTGCTGGACCAATTAGCAACATCTCAGTTTTATCTGGGTTAAGACAAAGGAAATTAAGAGACATCCATTGCTCAATCTCCGCTACGCACGCCTCAAGATTACAACAGTCCCGCGGATCTGTCATCGATAACGGCATATATAATTGTCATCCGCGTAACATTGAAAACTAATATTTACGTATTGTGTCCCCAAGCGTAATCACTCAGTGGATCATCTGTGTGTGGTGAAATTTGTCCTCTGCATTTAACCCATCCCCGTGTGATTTTGATCCATCCCCTGAGGGAGAGGGGAGCAGTGAGCAGCAGCGGTGCCACGCTCGGGAATCATTTGGTGATCTAACCCCCCAATTCCAATATTGATCTCATCCTAAATGGATTCAATCTTTCGAGCGAAAAAATTCATGAACTCAAGTGGAAGGAGCTATCGGAGGTCGGCTGGCGTAGTGTTAGCTTTGCCACTGTATCAAATAAGTATTTAGGATTGTTTTTATTGAGATTAATAACTTGCGAGAAATAATTAGTTAAGGCTAAGATAAGCGCATCTTTATATTTCAGGAGGCTGTCATGCCATGCCTGATGGAAAACCTCAAGTTATCCGTCTATAGCGGATAATTGGTTCCACCCACTATAGGTGAAAATCCGTGATGTAGATATATATATTTGTCACGTCTCGTCCCCAACTGCTCCACTATGTGTCTGTTGTCTTGGTTTCTGTCTGTGTGCTCGCCCCTCCCCTCCTGTGTGCCCATGATCAGTGTGATTGTTCCCACCTGCCTCTCGTTACCTGTCGTGTATAAAAGTCCTGTCTGCCCCTCACTCCCGGTCGGATCATTGGTATTGGTTGCTGCTGGTTTTGGTTTTGGTTTTGGTTGCTGTCGTTCGGTGTTGTCGTCCTGTCTTGGTGCCGTCATGTCCTGCTGTCTTCTTGTTCCACTTCCCGGTCAGTCAGTCAAGTTATTGTTTAAGTCATGTCAGTTTACCGAGTCTGTATTTTGAGTTGCTTCAATAAACCCTGGTCCAAGCTGCACTTGGTCGTCCTGCTCCATGCTACACTCGAACCGTGACAGAATGATCCGACCATCACAACGACCAGCGCTTGGACCCCCCCTCCACCACCAGCTCCCGCTGCGACGCCCGATCGTCGTCCGAGCTTGTTCCAGCGCCATGGGCTTGCAGCTGCCATCGGATCTTGCTCCAGCGACGCCGGACTCACGGCCGCCATCGGAATTCCCCCCCGGCGCCATCAGCTCCGCGACCGTCATCGGACTTTGCTCCCGCGACGCCGGACCCGCGGCCGCCATCGGAGTTCCTCCCGGCACCATCGCCTCTGCGACCGTCGTCGGACTTCGCTGCCGCGACGCCGGACCCGCGGCCGCCATCGGAGTGCCTCCCGGCGTCATCAGACTCACGGCCGCCATCGGGCTCCACCCCAGCGTCGCAGGACCCGCGAACGTCGCCAGACATCCAAGCCAGCTGCGTCGGACCCGCGATCGTCCCTGGCTCCACTCCCACTGCTGCGGCGCGTGATGGCTCTTGCCGCCGCGCAGAGCCCCGCCTTCCGAATGTCGCCGATCACTGTACGGACTTTGTGAGTGGCCGCCGATCGCGGTACAGACTTCCCAAGTCGCCGCCCCAGTGCGGTTGTGTTTCCCCGAGTTTCCGCGGAGTGCGGTTCTGTTTCCCCAAGTCGCCGCCCGTGTGCGGTTGTGTTCCCCAAGTCGCTGCCCGAGCGCGGTTCTGTCCCCGAAGTCGCCGCCCGAGTGCGGTTCTGTCCCCGAAGTCGCCGCCCGAGTGCGGTTCTGTTCCCCAAGTCACCGCCAGAGTGCGGCTCTGTCCCCTAGGTCGCCGCCGGAGTGCGGCTCTGTCCCCTAAGTCGCCGCCCGAGTGCGGTTCTGTCCCCCAAGTCACCGCCAGAGTGCGGCTCTGTCCCCTAGGTCGCCGCCGGAGTGCGGTTCGGTCCCCTAGGTCACCGCCAGAGTGCGGATCTGTCCCCGCAGTCGCCGCCCGAGTGTGGTTCTGTCCCCGCAGTCGCCGCCCGAGTGCTGATCTGTCCCCGCAGTCGCCGCCCGAGTGCGGATCTGTCCCCGCAGTCGCCGCCCGAGTGCGGTTCTGTCCCCGAAGTCGCCGCCCGAGTGCGGTTCTGTCCCCCAAGTCGCCGCCCGAGTGCGGTGCGGTTCGGTTCCCCAAGTCGCCGCCCGAGTGCGGTTCGGTTCCCCAAGTCGACGGTTCGGTTCCCCAAGTCGCCGCCCGAGTGCGGTGCGGTTCGGTTCCCCAAGTCGCCGCCCGAGTGCGGTTCGGTTCCCCAAGTCGCCGCCCGAGTGCGGTGCGGTTCGGTTCCCCAAGTCGCCGCCCGAGTGCGGTGCGGTTTGGTTCCCCTAGTTTTTTTTTTTTTTGGGACGTCGGGAGACGTCCCTTGTGGGGGGGGTTCTGTCACGTCTCGTCCCCAACTGCTCCACTATGTGTCTGTTGTCTTGGTTTCTGTCTGTGTGCTCGCCCCTCCCCTCCTGTGTGCCCATGATCAGTGTGATTGTTCCCACCTGCCTCTCGTTACCTGTCGTGTATAAAAGTCCTGTCTGCCCCTCACTCCCTGTCGGATCATTGGTATTGGTTGCTGCTGGTTTTGGTTTTGGTTTTGGTTGCTGTCGTTCGGGGTTGTCGTACTGTCTTGATGCCGTCATGTCCTGCTGTCTTCTTGTTTCACGTCCCGGTCAGACAAGTTATTGTTTGTTAAGTCATGTCAGTTTGCCTTTTGAGTTGCTTCAATAAACCCTGGTCCAAGCTGCACTTGGTCGTCCTGCTCCATGCTCCACAACCGATCCTGACAATATTATATATAATATTGTTACAATATCCACAAAAGACTTTTATGAACTTTTATTGATTTTTCAAACACTGCATTGTACTTTTCAAATATTTTTTGTATTTTTAAACACATTTTTAAACATTTTAAAGTCAAACTGATTTTCAGAAATATTCTTACTTAATTAAATAAATAAGAAAATAAATAAGAGTAAACATATTGTTACAATATCCACACAAGACTTTTAGGAACTTATAGACTTTTTTTAAACACTTTTTTTGTATTTTTAAACACTTTTGTAAACATTTTAAAGTCAAACTGACTTTAAGAAACATTCTTATTTATTTCAGTAAATAAGAAGATAAATAAGAATAAATATATTGCTACAATGTCCGCACAAGACTTTTTATAAACCTTTTAAGAAGTGTAAACATGTCAGGCTCCTCTCTGCTCTTGCGTGCAGCCGGCTGATGCAGCCCAGCGTGAGGGCATCCGGACAAGACTTTTATAATTTTATTTTTAAACACTCTATTGTACTTTTTAAAAATACGTTATTGTATTTTAAACACTTTACCACCTCCGTAACATTAATCGCCTCCGTCCATCACTCACTCCACACAGCGCTGCTATCGTGGTCCACTCTCTTGTCACCTCCCGTCTGGGTTATTGCAACTCCATCCTTGTCGGTCTCCCCCACAAACTCGCATCGTCACAGGAACGCCTGTCCACCATCACATCACTCCCGTTCTACACCAACTCCTCTGGCTCCCCATAAAACAGCGCATTGACTATAAAATTCTCCTCCACACATTCAAGGCCATCCATAACCTCACCCCTCCATACCTGTCAGACCTCCTCCACATAAACATTCCCACCCGGTCTCTCAGGTCTGCCTCCACGATCACCCTCACTGTCCCCCCATTTTGTCTGTCAACTATGGGGGCCAGAGCCTTAAGTTGCTCTGCCCCTCACCTCTGGAATTCCCTCACCCCAGACATCAGAAACATTGACTCCTTCCACCTGTTCACATCCCACCTCAAAACCCACCTGTTTAGGCAGGCATATGTCTGAATTTATCACTCTGCCGCAGATGTTCTTTGCTTATAGACTCTTCTTTTTCTTTTAATTGTGATTGCTATTTTATGTGTGTACGGCTACATTGAGTGTCTCGAAAGGCGCCATATAAATAAAATGTATTATTATTATTATTATTTACTTACATTTTAAAGTGTAAACGTGTCTCGGCTCCGCTCTGCTCTTGCTGTGCTGGCCGGCTGATGCGCCCCCCCCACGGCCCAGTGAGAGGGCATCCGCACAAGACATTTATAATTTAATTTTAAACATCCATCCATCCATCCATCCATCCATCCATCTTCTTCCGCTTATCCGGGGTCGGGTCGCGGGGGCAGCAGCTTTAGGAGGGACTCCCAGACTTCCCTCTCCCCAGCCACTTCATCCAGCTCATCCCGGGGGATCCCAAGGCGTTCCCAGGCCAGCTGAGAGACATAGTCTCTCCAGCGCGTCCTGGGTCGTCCCCGGGGTCTCCTACCGGTGGGACATGCCCGGAACACCTCCCCAGGGAGGCGTCCAGGAGGCATCCTGATAAGATGCCCGAGCCACCTCATCTGGCTCCTCTCAACGTGGAGGAGTAGCGACTCTACTCCGAGTCTCTCCCGGATGACCGAGCTTCTCACACTATCTCTAAGGGAGAGCCCGGACATCCTGCGGAGAAAACTCATTTCGGCCGCTTGTATCCGAGATCTCGTTCTTTCGGTCACGACCCATAGCTCGTGACCATAGGTGAGGGTAGGAGCGTAAATCGACCGGTAAATTGAGAGCTTTGCCTTTTGGCTCAGCTCTCTCTTCACCACAACGGACCGGTACAGGGTCCGCATTACTGCCGACGCTGCACCGATCCGCCTGTCAATCTCACGCTCCATCCTCCCCTCACTCGTGAACAAGACTCCAAGATACTTGAACTCCTCCACTTGGGGCAGGATCTCATCCCCGATCCGGAGAGGGCATTCCACCCTTTTCCGATCGAGGACCATGGACTCGGATTTGGAGGTGGTGACCCTCATCCCGACCGCTTCACACTCGGCTGCGAACCGTTCCAGCGAGAGCTGGAGATCACGGCCTGAAGAAGCCAACAGCACCACGTCATCTGCAAAAAGCAGAGACGCGATGCTGAGGTCCCCAAACCGGACCCCCTCAACGCCTCGGCTGCGCCTAGAAATTCTGTCCATAAAAATTATGAACAGAATCGGTGACAAAGGGCAGCCTTGGCGGAGTCCAACTCTCACTGGGAACGAATCCGACTTACTGCCGGAAATGCGGACCAGACTCTGGCATCGGTGATACAGGGACCGAACCGCCCTTATCAGTTGGCTCGGCACCCCGTACTCCCGAAGCACCCTCCACAGAACCTCCCGAGGGACACGGTCGAACGCCTTCTCCAAGTCCACAAAACACATGTGGACTGGTTGGGCAAACTCCCATGCACCCTCGAGGATCCTGCCGAGGGTGTAGAGCTGGTCCACTGTTCCACGGCCAGGACGAAAGCCACACTGCTCCTCCTGAATCCGAGGTTCGACCTCCCGACGGACCCTCCTCTCCAGCACCCCTGAATAGACCTTACCAGGGAGGCTGAGGAGTGTGATTCCCCTGTAATTGGAACACACCCTCCGGTCCCCCTTCTTAAAGAGGGGAACCACCACCCCAGTCTGCCAATCCAGAGGCACTGTCCCCGATGTCCACGCAACGTTGTAGAGGCGTGTCAGCCATGACAGCCCCACAACATCCAGAGCCTTTAAGAACTCTGGGCGGATCTCATCCACCCCCGGGGCCTTGCCACCGAGGAGTTTTTTAACTACCTCAGTGACTTCGACCCCAGAGATTGGAGGATCCGCCTCAGAGTCTCCAGGCCCTGCTTCCTCAATGGAAGGCGTGTAGGTGGAATTGAGGAGGTCTTCGAAGTATTCTCCCCACCGACTCACGACGTCCCGAGTCGAGGTCAGCAGCACGCCATCCAGTGTAAACAGTGTTGACGTTGCACTGCTTCCCCCTCCTGAGACGCCGGATGGTGGACCAGAATTTCCTCGAAGCCGTCCGAAAGTCATTCTCCATGGCCTCACCGAACTCCTCCCACGCCCGGGTTTTTGCCTCGGCAACCGCCGAAGCCGCGTTCCGCTTGGCCATCCGGTACCTGTCAGCTGCCTCCGGAGTCCCGCAGGCCAAAACGGCCCGATAGGACTCCTTCTTCAGCTTGATGGCATCCCTTACCGCCGGTGTCCACCAGCGGGTTCGGGGATTGCCGCCACGACAGGCACCAACGACCTTACGGCCACAGCTCCGATCGGCCGCCTCAACAATGGAGGCACGGAACATGGTCCACTCAGACTCAATGTCCCCCGCCTCCCCCGGGACGTGGGAAAAGCTCTGCCGGAGGTGGGAGTTGAAGCTCTTCCTGACAGGAGATTCTGCCAGACGTTCCCAGCAGACCCTCACAGAGCGTTTGGGTCTGCCAGGTCGGACCGGCATCTTCCCCCACCATCGGAGCCAACCCACCACCAGGTGGTGATCAGTTGACAGCTCCGCCCCTCTCTTCACCCGAGTGTCCAAAACATGCGGCCGCAAATCCGATGACACGACTACAAAGTCGATCATCGAACCGCGGCCTAGGGTGTCCTGGTGCCAAGTGCACACATGGACACCCTTATGTTTGAACATGGTGTTCATTATTGAAAATCCGTGTCGAGCACAGAAGTCCAACAATAGAACACCGCTCGGGTTCAGATCAGCGGGGCCGTTCCTCCCAATCACGCCCTTCCAGGTCTCACTGTCATTGCCCACGTGAGCATTGAAGTCACCCAGTAGAACGATAGAGTCCCCAGAAGGAGCGCTCTCCAGCACTTCCTCCAGGGACCCCAAGAAGGGTGGGTACTCTGAGCTGCTGTTTGGTGCATAGACACAAACAACAGTCAGGACCCGTCCCCCCACCCGAAGGCGGAGGGAGGCTACCCTCTCGTTCACCGGGGTGAACCCCAATGTGCAGGCGCCCAGCCGGGGGGCAATAAGTATACCCACACCTGCTCGACGCCTCTCACCGTGGGCAACTCCAGAGTGGAAGAGAGTCCAGCCCCTCTCGAGAGGGCTTGTACCGGAACCCAAACTGTGTGTGGAGGCTAGTCCGACTATATCTAGTCGGAATCTTTCTGCCTCGCACACCAGCTCGGGCTCCTTTCCAGCCAGAGAGGTGACATTCCATGTCCCAAGAGCCAGCTTCTGCAGCCGGGGATCAGACCGCCAAGGTCCCCGCCTTTGGCTGCCGCCCAGCTCACATTGCACCCGACCCCTTCGGCCCCTCCCACAGGTGGTGAGCCCATGGGAAGGGGGACCCACGTTTCCATTTCGGGCTATGCCCGGCCGGGCCCCATGGGCGAAGGCCCGGCCACCAGACGCTCGCCTTCGAGCCCCGCCTCCAGGCCTGGCTCCAGAGGGAGGCCCCGGTGACCCGCGTCCGGGCGAGGGAAAACTAAGTCCATTTATATCACTCATCATAAGGGGCTTGGGTGAGCCGTGCTTTGTCTGACCCCTCACCTAGGACCCGTTTGCCATGGGTGACCCTACCAGGGGCATGAAGCCCCCGACAACATGGCTCCTAGGATCATAGGGGCACGCAAACCCCTCCACCACGATAAGGTGACGACTCGCGGAGGGGTGACGACTCGCGGAGGGGCGACGACTCGCGGAGGGGTGACGACTCGCGGAGGGAATTTTAAACACTTTATTGTATTTTTAACCATTTAAACTTTAAATTTTAAAGTGTAAACGTATCACGGCTCCACTGTGCTCTTGCTGTGCTTACGGGCTGATGCGCCCCTGCGGACCACCGCGAGGGCATCTGCACAAGACCTTTATCATTTTGTTTTTGAACACTTGATTGTATTTTTAAACACGTTTTAAACATTTTAAAGTGTAAACGTGTTATGGCTCCGCTCTGCTGTTGCTGTGCTGGCCGGCTGATGCGCCACTGCGGCCCAGCGTGAGGGCATCCGCACGACTTTTATAACTTGAACACTTGATTGTACAGTCAAACCTCGGTTTTCGAATGTCCCGGTTCTCGAATAAATCGAAATTCTAACACAAACTTCAAGATTTTTTTGCTTCGGTTGTTGAACAAAATTCGGAGGTCGAATCTCGCGAGATGAGCCGGGAGGACCCGAGAAAACCCGACTGCGCGGCCCGGATGCCAACTGACTCTGTTCGTTGTTCTTGTATTTTCGTTACTTTGAGGATTGTATTAAGCCCTAATCATGCCTCCAAAGAAAGCAAGTGGGAGCAGTAAAGCCATCCTAAAACACAAAGACACTCTTAAATCAATGCGACAGTGAGCGCCTGGTGCATTGCGGTTGCGCGATCAAACCAAATTAAGCTCCCTGCGCACTGAGGTCCACTTAAATTTTGGAAAGTTCATCAGGACTTTAAAAATATTTTCTAAATTTCAGCGACAGCTCTGTCACAAAAATGCGACCAGCGCGGTGTAGTTTTGCAGTCGGCGACGCGCTACGGTTGCGCGTTCGGCGGTGCCCTGCAGTTGCGCGATCGGACAAAAATGCGCAAATGAAAAAATGCTTAAAAAATGTGTTTTTTTTAGTCTTGGAACGGATTATTTTTTTCCATTATTTGTAATGGGTAAATTAGATTCGGAATTCAAACGATTCGCTTCTCGAACCGCCTTCTGAAATGGATTGTGGTGGAAAAGCGAGGTTTGACTGTACTTTTAAACACTTGATTGTATCTTTAAACACTTTTAAAACTGCTTTAAAAAGCTTGTTATGCCTGTCTGCTTAGATGACGCACGACGCGAGCTCTCTGACCGGCCCGTCAGCTTGCGTCGTCGTCCTGCTCTGCTGTCATCATTCCAGCCCTCCATGTCTTTGTGTGAGTCCGCGTTGCATTTGGGTGTCCTGCCTTGTTTGTGAAAAAAGGAAGTACAAATCAGTGATGCTACCGATTCTGCTGTTGCGAACTAAGTGGAAAAGTGGACACATAACACGACTGGACGAGGCTGGGATAAAGCATGGTTAGAACTGCTCTTCCAGTTAAGCAATTCAGCGGCAAGAATAGGGATCAACATGTTCTCCTCTACCAGCCAATAGTGTGCTGTAAAGTCATATGGGCAGACAAAGCCCCGCGCTCCAAATGACGCTGCAAAAAGCCCCAATGCAGCGAATATATCCGCAATATTTGTTTTCATAAAAACCCGCGATGCACCGAGGCTGCAATAGGTGAAGCTCGAAGTAGCGAAGGATTACTGTATTGCTGTGACCTTTCTCTTGCTTTGACTGGCTTTCCCTTCTCTATGACACTCTTTGCACATACGTAGGAGTTGATCTCAAGACTGCATTATCACACAGGCTAGGCCAGACATGGGCAAACTGCGGCCCGCAGCCACGGGGCCGTTTAATCCGGACCGCCAACCCTCAATAAATTTTATTATTAAACATTTACTTTAGTAATTTTCCCTGCAATGACTGCGTTTCCCCAGTAGATGGGGGACCGCCCGCCCACGCATTTACTACCGGAAGCCGTGTCAGAAAGCTCGGTGCACACTTAAAAGTGCGTGTACATACTCAGTAGTACGGACTCGGCGCACTCCGCGCTCTGTTTCTATTAGTGCCGAATTTAGAGGATGGGCTGTGACGTCACCATTCTTGTAATTTGCGCGCTGAGCTTTCAGATACAGTTTTACGCTAAAGCCACCCACAAAATTTCCCCTGGAATCCTTCCATTAAAATGTATGGCCAAAGGAAAAGGTGGACACTGAGTGCCGAGTGTTTAAAAAAGAGTGGACAATTTGGCTCGACCTATGGGACGTGACGTTCAGCCACATGAACATCAACATTAACCCGTTACAGATCTAGGTTAACGGACCTACACCTCGGGTCTATCCTAAGAATTGCCACAACAAATTTTACTCCAGACTATGATGCACTAGCAAAAACAGGGAGACCAACAACACTGTTCCCACTGAAAATGAAGGGGAGTTTCTCAAGTTTGTTGTAAAAAAAAAAAGCATTTTGAATATAATTTGTACAAATAGGGATTGAAACTAGCGAACATTCTCATTTTCAAACAATGCAAGATGTTCAAAGACATTGATGCACCATCTGTTTGCGACTAATCTGAACTTTTAAAGTTCTTAAGGCCGACTTTAAGGAAGTGTTTCCCGTTTCCTCACCTCTGTCACTAGAGTTAAATCTCTGCTCTGATTTTCAGATACCCCTCACCGTGTTGCCGTTTTGATTACCGTAATTGTCGGACTATAAGCCGCACCGGATTATAAACCGCACCAGCTAAAATTCAGGGATATTTCAGTTTTTTTCTTGCGTAAGCCTCACCGGACTATAAGCCGCACGTGCACACGAGTTTTTTACAAAGAAAGACAGTACATAGAAAGCCTTTTTAACGTTTTAATAACATACTTGAACATGTCTTTCTAAACATTGCCTGTGACGCAGTAGTAGTACCACAGCAACGCGGAAGTGTGCACGCGAGTTATTAGCAAAGAAAGTGTCAGGTTCAAAGTGCTAACTGAATATCTGTATAAAAGAAAAGGATCAGCAGACAAACACAAGTGAGGCAGAATATTGAGTTTTCTCGCGAGGAGTGAGATACAGATTGCTTTCTACAATCTGACTACACTAAAAATCTGTTTACACTCCTCGCTCTTTTTATTTGAAATGCCCTACCCACAGTGTGAGACGATTAGCCCCTGAGGGTGAGGGGGAAAAAAAGATTGCGGGCTTCGTCTCGTAAGAAAAGAAACAAAAAGTAATGCACAAAGTGTTGCGTGCAGATATGGCTATATCAGCAAAACAGTTTAAGCAATATTCTGAGAGATAAAAAGAGAAAGTAATGTTCTTTAAGGAAGATCAGAAGGTTCATGACTCATCGTTTGATGTGTTGTTTTCACGATCTGTTCTGGTGGACGTCATTTTTCTGCTGAGATGTCGCAGTATCTTGTTTGACACAACCGTCATCTCGCCCCTGACTCAGC
>NC_090854.1:2942500-2957500 GCF_024217435.2 Syngnathus scovelli | reverse complement strand
CCGGACATCCTGCGGAGAAAACTCATTTCGGCCGCTTGTATCCGGGATCTCGTTCTTTCGGTCACGACCCATAGCTCGTGACCATAGGTGAGGGTAAGAGCGTAAATCGACCGGTAAATTGAGAGCTTTGCCTTTTGGCTCAGCTCTCTCTTCTCCACAACGGACTGGTGCAGGGTCCGCCTTACTGCCGACGCTGCACCGATCCGCCTGTCGATCTCGCGCTCCATCCTAAAATTCGGGGATTAGTTTTATAATTATTTATACACTTTAAAAGTAAAATTTATTCGGAATGATATGACTATATAGTGCAGTGCAGTGTTGAGGATGGATAAGTAGTGTTGAGGGATAAGTGGTGTTGGGGGAGGGATAGATGCTTAATGCTTAAAAGTCTGCTTAATACTGGAATATTTACTTTTACTGTATGTGCATTTATTACATTAGTACTATTAATCACATCATTACCTTGATCATAACGTTCAGATTACTAATGCTTAATAAACATCTTTCAAGAAAATCTAACAAAATCTTACCTGAAGAATGCAATTAAGTACATCTGCACCAAGTGGGCAGTCATCAATAACTCTGTGCCGTTTAATGTGCCTTCGAGCATTATGCACCATGTTTGACACAGAGAGTTTGGACATCGGCACTGATGCAGTGGGCTCTGTCAGCTTTGATAGAGCAGAACTGATGTCACTAGTATCTGTGAAGAAATACAGTTGACAAACATCTTTAACATATGCCATCTTAGCTTCCCAATGCATTAATCGATTATTGGTAAGGTTTCACATAAGAGGTGCGCCAGTGGGTATGAGGACTGGAAACTGAATATTCCTCTCCAGTTCAAGTCTGCCACCACATGTTCGTGTTCTAAGAATAGGTCAGACCATCTTAAATTTGACTGCTACTGAGCAGCAACTTAAAAATATACGCTAATTATTAAGGCAAATACATGTACATTAATATATGAGGTGCAAAAATTAATCGACTGACAACTTAATTATTGATAGTTTTTTGTTGATCAATCATTTAAATTGCTTAAATTGCTTTATTTAAAATTGTCCTAACCCTTAGAATTTCAGATTGTTACTATTGTCTAATCGCTGTCATCCTTCATGAAAGTATTGTTTTGTGTTGTATCAAAATAAACCATTTGCATTTACTTTGGAAAAAATAATGATCAGCATTTATATTTTGGCGGCTCGGTGGCGCACTGGGTAGCACGTCCGCCTCACAGTTAGGAGGGTGCGGGTTCGATTCCACCTCCGGCCCTCCCTGTGCGGAGTTTGCATGTTCTCCCCGGGCCCGCGTGGGTTTTCTCCGGGCACTCTGGTTTCCTCCCACATTCCAAAAACATGCTTGGTAGGCCGATTGAAGACTCCAAATTGTCCCTAGGCGTGAGTGTGAGTGAGATTGGTTGTATGTCTCTGTGTGCCCTGCGATTGGCTGGCAACCAGTTCAGGGTGTCCCCCGCCTACTGCCCGATGACGGCTGGGATAGGCTCCAGCACGCCCGCGACCCCCGTGGGGACTAAGCGGTTCAGAAAATGGATGGATGGATTTATATTTTTGTTACAGACCAAAACAATAACTCAACAACTAAATCATCGTGTGTGTCTGTGTGTGTCTGTGTTTGTGTGTGTGTGTGTGTGTGTGTGTGTGTGTGTGTGTGTGTGTATGCGCGTATGCGTGCGTGCGTGCGCACGCTTGTGCGTCAGTGTGTAGAAATGCTTATAGTTAGTGCGTGTTGCATGTTGCTCCTGCTTCGTACTCTCTGCTTTCAGCCAATGCCACCGGCTAGCCCTCCTCGTGGGGGTGAAAACAGGAGCAGAGTGCCTAAGCCTCCTGCTCCCGGTACACAGCCTCTCCACCACTAAGACTCCTGCAATGCCTTCACATGGCCATACACAGATACTGAGTTCCGTAAGGTCTCAGGCCAATCTGTAGGGGATCTCAGAGCAGTAGTGGGCCCCAGAGGCATACATGCAGGCCAACTGGGGTGTGGACACGGCTTGCCTGCCGTCTACCGACCACTGTCCCAGCTAAGGGTCAAAATGCACGGGCAGATGGGGTTCATAGCCTTGGATGGCAACTTGTCTAACTCTGAACTAACACCAGGACTGTGAGGAGTTGTGACCCAGTTTGCTAGCAGCATAGTAAAGCCAAACATGGAGAACAAAGTCATCCCAAATCCTATACTTCCAGTGGCGGGAGTCCGCAGGAACATTGCGGCGGGCGGTGGTGCTGATCCTCCTTCTAGAGGACACCACGACAGGAGCTCAAACCCTGGGATTGTCCCATGGAGGGTCCTGTCCAATCACAGCACCATGTCAAATGCACTCATGCGCTATCTGAGACAATTTGTTAAGAGAACCTTCAACGAGAGTAGAGGCGAGTTTGATAGAACTTGCACACTGTGCTGAGGAACGGAGAGTGGAGATCTTGGGGGTCCAAAAAAGAAAGGACAGTGCACACTGATTCAGGAGATGCACGTTCATCTCTGTATCTGTGTGGAGGAACGAGGCCCAGGCCGCAACAGGAGGTGTCGGGTTAATGCCGGGCCCAAGGGCACGTAAGGCTCTCCGTCAGGTTTACCACATTACATCCGAGTGACAAAGAAGTGGAGGAACTACATCATGAATGCTGAGCCATACAGCACTTTTAGTTCTGTGGGCTCAGACCACCGTGTGGTCCCCATGAGAGTTCCCCTGAGCCTCAGGGTCCCCAAACCAAATCCCAAGATCAGGTGTAACTGGAAAGCTTTCTCAAGTGACCCTGGCCTTGAAACCAGATACACAGAGGTGAGGAGACAATTTTAGCAGCTGGACAGGGGAGCAGAGGCCAATAAGGAATACAGGAGATTATTCACTGCAAATGAGGAGCCGACCAGGTTGTGCGTGCCCATGATGGAGAGAGTCAGAACCTCCCTGTGATCCAAACATCCAGAGGTCGTAGCAGCATGCGGGCTGGTGGAGGAAGCTCAACTCAACTTTGTTCGGGAACCAAATGTGGAGAGGCATAGCGAGCTGAACAAATCCAAACAGTTTCTTTTCAGAACTTATGATACCATCAAAGGGGAAGACCTGATGGAGAGAGTGCGGCGGGTGCGGGCGGCACAGGGTTAACAGCAGGATGGGGCGGTCCTGGAGGGTCGGTCATCAATGAAATGACGGGGGGTAAGAGGACCAAGGAGGGACATGTGGAGGGACACAGCCCAGAGGAGAGGGTGAGAACCTGGACCAGTCACTTCCAAAGGCTGCTGGGAGAATCAGCAGACACAGCTGAGGAAGATGAAATGCCATCAGTCCTCCAAAATCTGAACATCAACAATGATCCTTTCACATTCTGAGAGCTAGCCAGGGCAAAGCGTTGGTCCAGATCGCATACCCCCAAAGAAGAACTGTGATCGCGACAACCTCATTCTATAGTTCTGCAACCTTGCTCTGCTGCACAATCGACTGCCTGATATATTTTTGTTCCAAGATGGCAGCACGTCTTGAGTCTGCTCAGTGTCTCCCTGGGAAAAGGTGGTTTTAATGAATATTATAGCATTTTTTTCTCTCGTCTGAACTTGCAGTTAGTTGTCTTTACTGAAATCTTTTATACGTTTTTAGAAATCGATGGACCTCTATTCAACTACAACTATATTTTTTTGCGCTGGTTAGCCAGAGCCAGCTACCTGGAGCTTCGATTAACAGACCTGAGCCTGTTACTTTCTCCTGGCACCTGGGCTAACAGGCCAGTGCCTACTACATCATTCTGGAGCCTGGACTGATGGGCCTCAGCCTTTTTCATCCTTATGGAGCCTGAGTTATTAGGCCTCTGCCTGCTACATCCTCCTGGGCCCTGGGCTAACAGGCCTCAACCTGCTACATCCTCCTGCACCCTGGGCTTACAAGCCTTAGCCTGCTGCATCCTCCTGGAGCCGGACTAACAGGCCTTAGCCCTCTACATTCTGCTGGAGCTACGCTAACAGGTCTCAGCCCTCAACATCCTCCTGGAGCTGGGCTAACGGGTCTCAGCCTTCTTCATCCTCCTGGAGCTGGGCTAATAGGCCACAGCCTTCTACATCCTCCTGGAGCCTGGGCTAACAGGTCTAGGCCAGCTACATCCTCCTGGAGCCTGGGCTAACAGGTCTTGGCCTGCTACATCCTACAGAAGCCTGGGTCAACAGGCCTCAGCCTGCAACATCCTCCTGGAGCCTGAGCTAACAGGTCTCACCTTGCTACATTCTGAGCCTGCGCTAACAGGTCTCGGCCAGCTACATCCGGCTGGAGCCTGGCCGGCAGGCCTGAGTCTGTGATATACTCCTGGAGCGTGGGCTAAATGCTGAAGCTGCTCTGCTCATGACTACATGCCGTATCATGATGATGCTTTGCAAGTTAAATACGATTTTTATTTATTTTTTCAACAGTTTTATTGGGCCTGGTGGCCAGTTGTGATTTGAGGCCCAATCCACCTCTGTCTGTATTGCTCAACTAAAGAACTGGCTGTGTAGATCACCGTGTGACTATCTCATACAATGCAGTTGGAGTCACCAATGACCTATTTTGCTCGGCCCGCCAACTTCCCCTCAGATCAGCCTTGGGTTTTGACTAAGCTGCAATGTTTTTTTTTTGCTTTACATTGATTGCTTAACTTTCTCTCTTTATGGAAAGCATAGCCTTGCCTTATCTCATCAAAATAACCCTTAAAAATACAATCTGAGACAACGGCTGATTGTTATCTTGCTTTTATTCCTTTCTGGTAATGTGCAACCAAATCTTGGCCCTTAGTCACTGTGTGTTCTGACCTCTGTAGATTTTAGATCAATGTCTGGGCTAAAACTGATTCATCTTGGTCAGAGACTTTAAACTGCTTTAAAAAGCACTTTGTGTTGTCTGGTTGCTTGTTTGACTGTGAGCCTGTGATTCCCTGCACAGATCCTCCAATTTTTTCAGGAAATCCTTTTAGTTTTAATTTTTTTACTGAGTAACAAATGCATACAGCTCTCACAGCATTAGGTCACAAGAAACCACCAGGACAAGGCCTGATAGAACCATACTTCCTTAAATTGGATGCTGACTTTATCTCATAACCACTTAAGATCCTTTTTAATATTTCAATCCAAAACAGACAATATTCCATTGTTTGGCAGTCTGCTTTTGTTACCCCTTTATTAAAAGGAGGAGATCCAACAGTTTTAAGAAATTATAAACCAATATCAAATTTGTTTGTCTTGTCAAAAGTTCTTGATCAGCTAAAAATGTTTCTATGTATACTCCAACGAACTGTATGAGCAAAGTTACAATCAGGTTTTAGGAAAAAGCACAGTACTATCACTGCAGCTACCAAAGTCATTAATGACATGCATAGTTATTGCTCACAAACAAGTAAATTTATTTTTATTGATCTGTCAAAGATTTTTGACAGTGAGGACCATGCTGTTTTAAAGCAGACTTGATTGATCAAATGACGCTGTTTTATGGTTCACAAACTATTTGCGTGACCGGACTCAGTGTGTTAAATGTGATGGTTTTATTTTGTAATTTTTAGATGTCCACATCCAAGGGGCTTAATATTAGGTCCCATTTTGTTTATTTTGTACATAAATGAATTAAAACCTGTAGCACCTTGATTCATCATTGTGAAGTGTATTATCGAGTGGGATGGCTTTTGTCCACCAGGCAGTTAGTACTTACAGTGGGGGAAATAAGTATTTGACCCCTTGCTGATTTTGCAGGTTTGCCCACTTACAAAGAATGCAACGATCTACTATTTTAATCATGAGTACATTCTAACAGTGAGAGACAGAATCCCAAAGAAAATTTCAGAAATTCACATCATATGAATTTATAAAAATTGATAAGCGTCTGATGAGGAAAAACAAGTATTTGAACCCCTGGACAAACAGCATGTTAATATTTTGTAGAAAAGCCATTATTGGCCAGCACAGATGTCAAACGGTTTTTATAGTTAGTGACAAGCTTTGTGCACATTTCGGCAGGGATGTTGGCCCACTCCTCCCTGCAGACAGCCTCCAAATCATTCAGGTTCGAGGTTGTCGCCTGGCAACTCGAATTTTAAGCTCCCTCTAAAGATTTTCAATTGGATTCAGGTCTGGAGACTGGATTGTTGATCTGCACAAGGCTGGGATGGGCTACAAGAGAATCGGAAAGCAACTTGGAGAGAAAAGATCAACTGTCGGTGCAGTTATCAGGAAATGGAAGAAGCACCACACCACCGCCAACCTCCCTTGGTCTGGGCCTCCACACAAGATCTCACCTCGTGGGGTCTCCCTGATCATGCGAATGGTGAGGAATCATCCCAAAACCACAAGGGGGGAACTAATGAATCAACTGAAGGCAGCTGGGACCACAGTTACAAAAGAAACGGTTGGTAACACTACGCCGTCATGGATTGAAATCCTGCCGCGCACGCAAGGTCCCCCTGCTCAAGAAGAAACATGTACAGGCCCGCATGAAGTTCGCCATTCAACACCTGGATGACTCAGAATAGGCCTGGAATAAGGTGATGTGGTCAGATGAGACCAAAATAGAACTTTTTGGCCTCAACTCAACTCGTCGTGTTTGGAGGGTAAAGAACACCGAGTACAACCCAAAGAACACCATCCCCGCCGTCAAGCATGGTGGTGTCAACATCATGCTTTGGGGGTGCTTTTCAGCCAAAGGGACGGGACAACTCCATCGTATTGAGGGGAGGATGGACGGGGCCATGTATCGTAGAATTCTGGACCAACATCTCCTTCCCTCAGTGAGAGAGCTGAAGATGGGTCGAGGATGGGTGTTTCAGCACGACAACGATCCTAAGCACACCGCCAAAGCAACAAAAGAGTGGCTGAAGAAGAAGCACATCAAGGTTCTGGAGTGGCCTAGCCAGTCTCCAGACCTGAATCCAATTGAAAATCTTTAGAGGGAGCTTAAAATTCGAGTTGCCAGGCGACAACCTCGAACCTGAATGATTTGGAGGCTGTCTGCAGGGAGGAGTGGGCCAACATCCCTGCCGAAATGTGCACAAAGCTTGTCACTCACTATAAAAACCGTTTGACATCTGTGCTGGCCAATAATGGCTTTTCTACAAAATATTAACATGCTGTTTGTCCAGGGGTTCAAATACTTGTTTTTCCTCATCAGACGCTTATCAATTTTTATAAATTCATATGATGTGAATTTCTGAAATTTTCTTTGGGATTCTGTCTCTCACTGTTAGAATGTACATATGATTAAAATAGTAGATTGTTGCATTCTTTGTAAGTGGGCAAACCTGCAAAATCAGCAAGGGGTCAAATACTTATTTCCCCCACTGTATATTTATAAGGCCTTGCTTGTTGTTTTTTTTACCCTTCTACATCTGTAATTTGATCACACAGAGAAGTGCTGACTCTTATTCTTTGCGCTCAAATGATAATCTGTTGCTCTCTGTTCCATTTGCCTGAACTGAACTGGGAAAAGGGGCTTTTTTTCACTCTGCATCTTCAGCATGGAACATGTTGCAAAAAGATTGGAAATTGACTGAACTTGTTTCATTGACCAATTTTAAGTCCCAAATAAAAGCACTTGAGATGACTATCAAATTGAAACTGTTTTTATAATGTCTATGTAAATTTTATTAAGCTGTGTAAATGTTAAATGTAATTTTTGCTGCCGCTTGGTAATGACACCATTGTAAAAGAGGTTTTTAACCTCAATGGGATTTTCCTAGTTAAATAAAGGTTAAATAAAAAATTTAAAAAAAGATATGGTCTTTATCAAATATCGTGCCAGTGCCCAAATCCTGAGACCTCTCAAAGCCGGACAACTACCGAGGTATCAGCCTGACCTGTATCACTGTGTATCACAACCGCATGATTCTAAACAGGGTCTGGCAGGCAATCGACCCTCACCTGAGAGAAATTATCAGAACGGCTTTCAAGAGGGACAAACTAATACAGCGCAGATTTTAGCGCTCAGGAGAATCATCTCGGTCCACCGATGCATGATGATGAAGATCCTGAAGACATACGATATTCCTCCCAACCTACTCCGAGTAAAAGAGTCCATGTATGCAGCTGAGGGAGCCAAGCTTTAATTGTTTTGAATTTGAAAGGATACATCCTTTCAAATTAATTTATTTTTGAGTAAATGTAAATCTGGTATTTCAACAAGTGTGTTCGTTCACCAAAGTGTTTGTGTACTGTACTACTACTAAGATACCAATAAAGATAGTGTGTAGCAATTACACATTTTGTAAACAAGTGCATATGTGTTGGGAATAATTTAAAAGATAAGCATCGTTAAAACAGTCACATTAATCTCAATCACCAAACCTTTGCCCTCCTCCTCAGCAGATCCTCTTCCAAGAATCTCTTCTGTAGTCTCCTTTCTCCCCAGTAACTTGAAAAAGTCTGTCAGTAAATCACCTGCAGGACAAGATGAGAACAGGTCAAACTCTTTACAATAACATGCAGTGGTTCTCAATAATTTTCTGTGATGTCCCCCCTAGGGAGAAGAAAACATTTTGGGCCCCCCATGTTAGTAACATAAAAGAAAACAAAATATAAATAAAAAAGAACGATCAACTTACAATAAAGAATAACGATTAATAACATTGTTTTTTAGTCTGTAACAGAACAGATTCAATGTGTATCACTTTGCCTGAAATTAAAAATAAATTATAATTATTTAAACTATAAACTTTCTTGACCAACTGCCATTTTATGCTGGACAAAATACATCCATCCATCCATCCATCTTCTTCCGCTTATCCGGGGTCGGGTCGAGGGGGCAGCAGCTTTAGGAGGGACTCCCAGACTTCCCTCTCCCCAGCCACTTCATCCAGCTCCTCCCGGGGGATCCCAAGGCGTTCCCAGGCCAGCTGAGAGACATAGTCTCTCCAGCACGTCCTGGGTCGTCCCCGGGGTCTCCTACCGGTGGGACATGCCCGGAACACCTCCCCAGGGAGGCGTCCAGGAGGCATCCTGATGAGATGCCCGAGCCACCTCATCTGGCTCCTCTCAACGTGGAGGAGTAGCGACTCTACTCCGAGTCTCTCCCGGATGACCGCGCTTCTCACCCTATCTCTAAGGGAGAGCCCAGACATCCTGCGGAGAAAACTCATTTCGGCCGCTTGTATCTGAGATCTCGTTCTTTCGGTCACGACCCATAGCTCGTGACCATAGGTGAGGGTAGGAGCGTAAATCGACCGGTAAATTGAGAGCTTTGCCTTTTGGCTCAGCTCTCTCTTCACCACAACGGACCGGTACAGGGTCCGCATTACTGCCGACGCTGCACCGATCCGCCTGTCGATCTCACGCTCCATCCTCCCCTCACTCGTGAACAAGACTCCAAGATATTTGAACTCCTCCACTTGGGGCAGGATCTCATCCCCGATCCGGAGAGGGCATTCCACCCTTTTCCGATCGAGGACCATGGACTCGGATTTGGAGGTGCTGACCCTCATCCCAACCGCTTCACACTCGGCTGCGAACCGTTCCAGCGAAAACTGGAGATCACGGCCTGAAGAAGCCAACAGCACCACGTCATCTGCAAAAAGCAGAGACGCGATGCTGAGGTCCCCAAACCGGACTCCCTCAACGCCTTGGCTGCGCCTAGAAATTCTGTCCATAAAAATTATGAACAGAATCGGTGACAAAGGGCAGCCTTGGCGGAGTCCAACCCTCACTGGGAACGAATCCGACTTACTGCCGGAAATGCGGACCAGACTCTGGCATCGGTGATACAGGGACCGAACCGCCCTTATCAGTTGGCTCGGCACCCCGTACTCCCGAAGCACCCTCCACAGAACCTCCCGAGGGACACGGTCGAACGCCTTCTCCAAGTCCACAAAACACATGTGGACTGGTTGGGCGAACTCCCATGCACCCTCGAGGATCCTGCCGAGGGTGTAGAGCTGGTCCACTGTTCCACGGCCAGGACGAAAGCCACACTGCTCCTCCTGAATCCGAGGTTCGACCTCCCGACGGACCCTCCTCTCCAGCACCCCTGAATAGACCTTACCAGGGAGGCTGAGGAGTGTGATTCCCCTGTAATTGGAAAACACCCTCCGGTCCCCCTTCTTAAAGAGGGGAACCACCACCCCAGTCTGCCAATCCAGAGGCACTGTCCCCGATGTCCACGCAACGTTGTAGAGGCGTGTCAGCCATGACAGCCCCACAACATCCAGAGCCTTTAAGAACTCCGAGCGGATCTCATCCACCCCCGGGGCCCTGCCACCGAGGAGTTTTTTAACTACCTCAGTGACTTCGACCCCAGAGATTGGAGAATCCGCCTCAGAGTCTCCAGGCCCTGCTTCCTCAATGGAAGGCGTGTAGGTGGAATTGAGGAGGTCTTCGAAGTATTCTCCCCACCGACTCACGACGTCCCGAGTCGAGGTCAGCAGCACGCCATCCCCACTGTAAACAGTGTTGACGTTGCACTGCTTCCCCCTCCTGAGACGCCGGACAAAATACAATAAAATAATAATAAACATACATAATATTAAATCAAATGACAGCAATAAATAATATTCAATTCAAAGTAATCAGTAACATTAACTCAGGAGCACAATATATAAAACATTTTAACCTACAAAATGAATAAAACAATTTGTGCATGACGGAGACCATATCCACAACTGCTGGTAGTATCAGCTCTTCGGCAATGGTGTTTTTTTTTCTTGCACTGAGCAATTTGGTACGCTGCTTTATATGATGCTTACAGTGCTTGCTGATTGACTGAAGTAGCATTCACAAAGTGGGCTGATTGTTGGCAATATTCAGCCCATTTTCGCTGAAAAACCTCAAACATCTTATCAGCGTGATTGGGGAGCAATGACGTTATAAGTGCCGCCTTAATTTATTTGGCTTCATATTGTCCGCTGCCAACATTGTAAGGCACAGTAAACACACCGGTCTTTCCTCGCCTTCCGTCGTAATCGCACTGCAGCCGAGCGCTACGTACGCTTCGTCATATTTCCTTTTCTTAGCTTTTGTGTGACTCTCAATTCTCTTACCTCCGTCTCTCTCCGCCGTTCTTTTCAACCCAGTTCAATATTTTTCCACGGTGTCCCAACTGCACTTTTTATCGACTGCTCTGTGCTGTGTGTACGTATGTTCCGTGCGCTCTACACTGTAGAGCGACTACTCCTTGCGAACACTCTTCCAGTGATACTGCCACTCCCACCTACTGCAGTGGAGTGTCTAATTACCCTTTTATCTAGTACAGCCAAAAGAAAAGCATGTTCCCTGGTGTCACACGCGCCCCCCTTGGTATCGTACCGCGCACCCAACTATTTGAGAAGCACTGCACTAATGTATTGTAGGTGCACTCAAAGTCCCATGGTCGACCACGCTCAAGTAAGAAATTTGTACAATTGATGTGATAGGACGTTCCAACAGTTATGAATGATACCAGTCACATTGGTCTTGGCGGTACCAGTATCAAACCATGAAATTTAGCCACCAAAATTACATGATACCATCATTTGCAGATACTAGTACAAGTGCCTAAGCAAAATAAAAATAAAAAGTTTGCCGTAAAGGAAGTAGTGTTCATCAGCCAGTTAAATCCGTCTCATGAAAATTAAAAAAAGAAAAGAAAAAGAAATAGAAAAAAATATAACAAAACATAACATATTCAATCACACGACAGATGAGAGGCGAGCCGCGTCCCCTTGCACAACTGACTTCCGATTTGTCAATAAGGGTGTGTCACAGCGACGCCAGAGAGATGACCTACATTCCATATTATTCTTTTTTTGTGGTTCCCTTCACTTGCTTCCTCTGTTTTTAGTTTACCTTTTAGAGTCTACTATACAATTTCAAAAGCTGTGAACTGTCAATCTTTGCCAGTTTCAACCACGTCACTGCTCAGAATTTGCAGGGCTCCATGGCTCCCTTTCTACCGTTGGTCACCGGACACGCAAGTATGGCTTCGGATAATCAAGTTTGTACTGCTCTGTGCACCAGCTGTATTCTTCTTCTAGAGAGGGTGTCCCTGCTAGAGGGACATGTCCCACAGTTAAGCAGAATAACTTGATAACCTTAGATGTCATGGACACAAATGCGGGCTGCAGCCAGCACGCCAGTACGGTTGGCATTAGCCCTAAACGGCTTCCTAACAGCAATGAGCCTGTAACGTCACATAGCTGTCCCAATCCACCTCGATCTACTGGCTCTTGCACCTTGGACATACACTGTAGGTGACTTCATTACCCGCAACATCGCGCTTTAAATTCAGCCACAGTAAAGCGCATTCCTGGAGGCAGACCATTGAAACTAAATTTAGGGAGATGCTCGTAACAGGCCTTGTTACTCAAAGATATACGTCGGCTCCAATGATACTAGGATGGGCAATCAGAGGTGACAAAGAAAAACATCGCATCAAACTCTGAAAGCCGTTTGCCCAGAGAAAACAGCTTGGGTGCCCGGTGTATATTATTTTGTACGACACCAATTGAATTTGATTCTATCCTGGGCTACAATGCAGAGTCAGATCCTGGTTACAAAAAAAGTCATTTTGAACTTTTTGATGTTGCAAAAGAACTGCTTAACCCTGCTCGTCACAGGTTCAAATCTCGCTCTCAAACTTTGCCACGCCTCATTATTATTAATTCTGTTTTTAAAATATTAACAACATGTTGCAGCCGTTTCATCAGATAATGTGGAGCTTCTGCCATCAGTAATTGTGCGTAGGTGCAGTCTTTGCAGGGAAAGGGGAAAATGACATGTCGTAAAGCACATCAGCACGTGTAGTTTTTTGTGTGGCATCCTCAATTTTTTTTTTGTGCCAGTAAAATAAATATAAATATAAATGCTGCCAGGCCATCACAACGGTATCATTCAACTAGTTCAGTGGTTCTTAACCTTTTTCCTTGTTCGCACCCCATTCAATTCACCAACCAGTTCTCGCAACCCTAACCCTAACCCTAAAGAATTATTATAATAACGATTGGTTTATTTTACAGCTATAAGGCTTAATTAGCATTATCCCTAATGCCAATTAACACAATGACTTCTTGAATTCCAGAATTTTTCACTTTTTTCGGTTACCCGACCATTATCCCTGAAAAATTGTAGATTTCCCCCAGGGTGTCCTCGCACCCCCTAGTAAGCATTCTCCCCCCGGTTAAGAACCACTGAACTAGTTGTAAGTCAATTTTTCATCACAAAAGTTATGAAAACACTTAATGAAGGTGCTTAAAAATGCTGCTTTAAAGCCTCATATATTCATCTTTGTGAAAATGTATTCGGCCCATCCACCAGTGCATTGATAAAAAGTTCCCCCTTTTAGTTTAAAACTGTGTATTTAGCAACCAGGATACCTTGCCAACCCGAACAACTGTAGGACTCAAGGTATTTTTTTTTCCTTAAAGTACCATATTTTCCAGACTATAAGGCGCACCTAAAAACCTAAACATTTCTCAAAAGCCGCCTTATAGTCCGGTGCGTCTTATATATGGATCAATTGATGAATTTGTTGATCCATAATGGTTACACAGCGCTCAGCCAACATGTTTCAGTACGTTTTAGTACGACTAGTAAATTCCAAGGTCGCATCGCTTCCCAGCATTACGGCAACCGTGGTCAGGGGGCGTCACTGAATAACTGTTGTACCCGTGAGGATATTTCCTTTCAAAATAGGCTGCTCCGTTAATGTTTCGAGTAAATTTACGGATCGATATGGAAGGGAAACATAGGTAAGCAGTACCAATGTGTTAGATCGAACTTAAGTCAGTTCCGATCATTTTATGGGAGATCGTTTGAGAAACGCGATTGTTTACACTTTGCTGAGGCTCATGGGAGTCTGCGAGCTGAGGCTCATGGGAGTTTGCGGGTGGCTAATGCTATAATGATAGCTGCTATACGCATGAGGCTATTTCATGTCAAAATAGGCTGCTCTGTTAATGTTTCGAGTAAATTTACGGATCGATATCGAAGGGAAACATAGGTAAGCAGTACCAATGCGTTAGCGCGAACTTTAGTCAGTTCTGATCATTTTATAGGAGATAGTTAGAGAAACGCGATTGTTTACAGAGGGCTCATTGGTTATTGGCTAGTGGATGCATACCGCAACCCTAGTCAACCTCAGTATGTTGCAGTATAGGTTCTATTTTATGCGCCTTTTACCCCTATATATGAAATCATTTTTCAAATAAAAAATTCAATGAGGGTGCGCTAAGGTGCAGTCTATAATCTATTATTATGACTGCTGAGATTGGCTGCAGCATGCCCGTGACACCCATGGTGACAAACGCAGGGATGAGAATGGCAAATGTGAAAAAACACTGAAAAGTAGCCGGGGATATGTGGGGGGGCCGACCGGCTACTAAATGTGTGTGTGTAGCCGATTTCCGTACTCACAGCTTAACTAATTTTGCTTTGAGATGTGCCAAAAGATGCCGTCGCGGCGGGCAAATGCTCGCTAGTCGCCGAGGCTAACGTTGCCCAGCCAGCTGGCCGGCTGCTTCCATACCCGACCCTCCTAGTATATATGAAAAAAATTCTCAACGGATTTACACGATTCACGAAAATGCTACTTTCGACGGACAAGCGGTACAGAAACTGGATCAGCTAGATCTTACTGTATGCAGTAAAGTTATACACAGTAACCCCGGATAAGCGGTGAGTGAAGGAAGGAAGGAAGGAAGGGAGGGAGGGAGGGAGGGAGGGAGGAAGGAAGGAAGGAAGGAAGGAAGGAAGGAAGGAAGGAAGGAAGGAAGGAAGGAAGGAAGGAAGGAAGGGAGGGAGGGAGGAAGGAAGGAAGGAAGGAAGGAAGGAAGGAAGGAAGGAAGGAAGGAAGGAAGGAAGGAAGGAAGGAAGGAAGGAAGGAAGGATGGATGGATGGATGGATGGATGGATGGATGGATGGATGGATGGATGGATGGATGGATGGATGGATGGATGGATGGATGGAAGGAAGGAAGGAAGGAAGGAAGGAAGGAAGGAAGGAAGGAAGGAAGGAAGGAAGGAAGGAAGGAAGGAAGGAAGGGGTGGATGGATGGATGGATGGATGGAAGGATGGAA